>NC_135316.1:44201138-44503138 GCF_048772815.1 Callospermophilus lateralis | reverse complement strand
TCATACATTTGATTCAAGTGAGTTATGCACTTCTATTTTTACCCCAAATACAAATTGCAGAATCACATCAGTTACACATTCACAATGTTTACATAATGCCATATTAGTGACTGTTGTATTCTGCTGCCTTTCCTATCCCCTACTATCCCCCCTCCCTTCCCCTCCCATCTTCCCTCTCTTCCCTCCCTTTCCCCTCACAACCTCATGTATGTGATTTCGTATAACGATGAGGGTTTTCTTCTGTTTCCATGCAATTTCCCTTCTCTCTCCCTTTCCCTCCCATCACTCATCTCAGTTTAATGTTAATCTTTTCCTCATGCTCTTTCCCCCTGTTCAGTTCTTAGTTGCTCTCCTTAAATCAAAGAAGACATTTGGCATTTGTTTTTTAAGGATTGGCTAGCTTCACTAAGCATAATCTGCTCTAATGCCATCCATTTCCCTGCAAATTCCATGATTTTGTCATTTTTTAGTGCTGCATAATACTCCATTGTGTATAGATGCCACATTTTTTTTATCCATTCATCTATTGAAGGGCATCTAGGTTGGTTCCACAGTCTAGCTATTGTGAATTGTGCTGCTATGATCATTGATGTGGCAGTATCCCTATAGTATGCTCTTTTAAGGTCCTCAGGTAATAGTCCGAGGAGGGCAATAGCTGGGACAAATGGTGGTTCCATTCCCAGCTTTCCTAGGAATCTCCATACTGCTTTCCATATTGGCCTCACCAATTTGCAGTCCCACCAGCAATGTACAAGTGTACCCTTTTCCCCACATCCTCGCCAGCACTTATTGTTGTTTGACTTCCTAATGGCTGCCAATCTTACTGGAGTGAGATGGTAACTTAGGGTGGTTTTGATTTGCATTTCTCTGACTGCTAGAGATGGTGAGCATTTTTTTCATGTACTTATTAATTAATTGTATGTCCTCTTCTGAGAAGTGTCTGTTCAGGTCCTTGGCCCATTTGTTGATTGGGCCACTTGTTATCTTATTGTTTAATTTTTTGAGTTCTTTGTATATTCTGGAAATTAGGGCTCTATCTGAAGTGTGAGGAGTAAAGATTTGTTCCGAGGATGTAGGCTCCCTATTTACTTCTCTTATTGTTTCTCTTGCTGAGAAAAAACTTTTTAGTTTAAGTAAGTCCCATTTGTTTATTCTTGTTATTAACTCTTGGGCTATGGGCGTCCTATTAAGGAATTTGGAGCCTGACCCCACAATATGTAGATCGGAGCCAACTTTTTCTTCTATCAGGTGCAGGGTCTCTGATTTGATATCAAGCTCCTTGATCCATTTTGAGTTAACTTTTGTGCATGACGAGAGAAAGGGATTCAGTTTCATTTTGTTGCATATGGATTTCCAATTTTCCCAGCACCATTTGTTGAAGATGCTATCCTTCCTCCATTGCATGTTTTTAGCCCCTTTATCAAATATAAGAAAGTTGTAATTTTGTGGATTGGTTTCTGTGTCCTCTATTCTGTACCATTGATCCACCTGCCTGTTTTGGTACCAGTACCACACTGTTTTTGTTACTATTGCTTTGTAGTACAGTTTGAACTCTGGTATCGCTATACCTCCAGATTCACACTTCCTGCTTAGAACTGCTTTTGCTATTCTGGGTCTTTTGTTATTCCATATGAATTTCATGATTGCTTTATCTATTTCTACAAGAAATGCCGTTGGGATTTTGATTGGCATCGCATTAAACCTGTAGAGAACTTTGGGTAATATCGCCATTTTGATGATGTTAGTTCTGCCTATCCATGAACAGGGTACATTTTTCCATCTTCTAAGATCTTCTTCTATCTCTCTCTTTAGGGTTCTGTAGTTTTCATTGTATAAATCTTTCACCTCTTTTGTTAGGTTGATTCCCAAGTATTTTATTTTTTTTGAGGATATTGTGAATGGAGTGGTTTTCCTCATTTCCATTTCAGAAGTTTTGTTGCTGATATACAGGAATGCCTTTGATTTTTGCGTGTTGATTTTATATCCTGCCACTTTGCTGAATTCATTTATTAACTCTAGCAGTTTCTTTGTATACCCTTTTGGGTCTGTTAAGTATATTATCATGTCATCCACAAATAGCGATAATTTAAGTTCTTCTTTTCCTATTTTTATGCCTTTAATTTCTTTTGTCTGTCTAATTGCTCTGGCTAGTATTTCAAGAACTAAGTTGAATAGAAGTGGTGAGAGAGGGCATCCCTGTCTAGTTCCAGATTTTAGAGGGAATGCCTTCAATTTTTCTCCATTTAGAATGATGCTAGCCTGAGGCTTAGCATATATAGTTTTTCCAATGTTGAGGTAAGTTCCTGTTATCCCTAGTTTTTCTAGTGTTATGAACATGAAAGGATGCTGCACTTTGTCAAATGCTTTTTCTGCATCTATCGAGATGATCATATGGTTCTTAGCTTTAAGTCTATTGATGTGGTGAATAACATTGATTGATTTCCGCATATTGAACCAGCCTTGCATCCCAGGGATGAATCCTACTTGATCATGGTGCACAATTTTTTTGATATGTTTTTGTATTCGATTCGCCAGGATTTTATTGAGAATTTTTGCGTCTAAGTTCATTAGAGATATTGGTCTGTAGTTTTCTTTCTTTGAAGTGTCTTTGTCTGGTTTTGGGATCAGGGTTATGTTGGCCTCATAGAATGAATTTGGAAGAGCTCCTTCTTTTTCTATTTCTTGAAATAGCTTGAAAAGTATTGGTATTAATTCTTCTTTGAAGGTTTTGTAAAACTCTGCTGTATACCCATCCGGTCCCGGGCTTTTCTTGGTTGGTAGTCTTTTGATGGCCTCTTCAATTTCTTCTTTTGTTATTGGTCTGTTTAAATTGTGTGTGTCTTCCTGACTCAATCTGGGCAGATCATATGACTTAAGAAATTTATCGATATCTTCATTATCTTCTATTTTATTGGAATATAGGGTTTCAAAATACTTTTTAATTATCTTCTGTATTTCTGTAGTGTCTGTTGTGATATTGCCTTTTTCATCCCATATGTTAGTAATTTGAGTTCTCTCTCTTCTTCTCTTCGTTAGCATGGCTAAGGGTCTGTCGATCTTATTTATTTTTTCAAATAACCAACTTTTAGTTTTATCAATTTTTTCAATGTTTTTTTTGTTTCAATTTCGTTGATTTCCGCTCTGATTTTAATTATTTCTTTTCTTCTGCTACATTTGCTGTTGTTTTGCTCTTCCTTTTCTAAGGTTTTAAGATGTAGTGTGAGTTCATTTATTTGTTGGTTTTTTCTTTTTTTGAGGAATGAACCCCAGGAAATGAATTTCCCTCTTAAAACTGCTTTCATTGTGTCCCATAGATTCCGGTATGTTGTGTCTGTATTGTCGTTTATCTCTAGGAATTTTTTGATTTCCTCCTTTATATCTTCTGTAACACATTGATCATTCAGTAACATATTGTTCATCTTCCAGGTGATGCAGGATTTTTCCTTCCTTCTTTTATCATTGATTTCCAGTTTCATTCCATTATGGTCAGATATGGTGCATGGTATTATCTCCACACCTTTATATTTACTAAGAGTTGCCCTATGGCATAATATATGGTCTATCTTTGAGTAGGATCCATGTGCTGCTGAGAAGAATGTGTATCCACTTGATGATGGTTGATATATTCTATATATGTTGGTTAAGTCTAGGTTATTGATTGCCTTATTGAGTTTTATAGTTTCTTTGTTCAGCTTTTGTCTAGAGGATCTGTCCAATGGCGAGAGCGGTGTGTTGAAGTCCCCCATAATTATTGTGTTGTGGTCTATTTGACTCTTGAACTTGAGGAGAGTTTGTTTTATGAACGTTGCAGCACCATTGTTTGGTGCATACAAATTGATAATTGTTATGTCTTGATGGTGGATGGTTCCTTTTAACAGTATATAATGTCCTTCTTTATCCCTTTTGATTACCTTAAGTTTGAAGTTGACTTTATTCGATATGAGTATGGCCACTCCTGCTTGCTTCCGAGGGCCATGTGAGTGGTGTGATTTTTCCCAACCTTTCACCTTCAGTCTGTGTATGTCTTTTCCTATCATATGAGTCTCCTGAAGGCAGCATATTATTGGATTTGTTTTTTTAATCCAGGTTACTAGCCTATGTCTCTTGATTGGTGAATTTAAGCCATTAACATTTAAGGTTACAATTGAAATATGGTTTGTACTTCCAGTCATGTTTATTTATTTGTTTTAGATTGGCTAGTTTTCCCTCTTTGGTTATTTTTCTCCCCCTTTACTGAGATACCTCCCACAGTTAGTTTTGGGCGCTATGTTTCAATTCCGCTTCTTGTAATATTTTGCTCAAAATGCTTTGCAGTGCTGGTTTTCTGGCTGCGAATTCTTTTAGCTTTTGTTTATCGCGAAATATTTTAATTTCATTGTCAAATCTGAAGCTTAGTTTTGCTGGATACAGTATTCTTGGTTGGAATCCATTATTTTTCAGTGTTTGAAATACATTGTTCCAGGATCTTCTCACTTTCAAAGTCTGTGATGAAAAATCAGTCGTTAACCTAATTGGTTTACCCCTAAATGTAATCTGTCTCCTTTCTCTCGTAGCTTTTAGTATTCTCTCCTTGTCCTGTATGTTAGCTATCTTCATAATTATGTGTCTTGGAGTTGGTCTATTATGGTTTTGGATGTTTGGGGTCCTGTAGGCTTCCAGGATTTGGCAATCCATTCCATCTTTCATCTCTGGGAAGTTTTCTAGTATTATTTTATTTAATAAGCTATCCATTCCTTTGGTCTGAATCTCTGTGCCTTCTTCTATCCCAATGACTCTCAAATTTGGTCTTTTGATGAGATCCCATATCTCTTGGATAGATTGCTCGTGAGATTTAAGCATCTTTTCTGTGTTGACTATATTCTTTTCAAGTTGATAAACTTTGTCTTCATTATCTGATGTTCTGACTTCTACTTGATCTAGTCTGTTTGTAGTATTCTCATTAGCGCTTTTAATCTGATTTATGGTTTCTTGCATTTCTATGATTACAGCTTGATTTTCTTTTAACACCTCTATCTCCTGGTAAAGCTCATTCTTTGCGGATTGAATTTGTGTGGTTAGTTCCTTTTCAAAATATACTTTCAATGCTTGGATTTGCTGTCTCATGTCTTCTCTAATATTCTGTTCTATCTGAGTTAGGTATGCCTTGATTTCTTTCCCTGTCCATGTTTCTGATTCTTCTAGGTCCTCCTGTATATTTATGTTGTCCTGCATTGTTTGTAACCCTTTTTTCCCTTGTTTTTTCATGTTGTTCACATTACTTTCCAGCTCTGTTTGACTGCTTTGTAACTGCTTTCTCCTATACATTTGTTTTGGCTTTGTATATCTCTGTTGTCTCTCTTTTGTGGTGGGAGATTATGTGTAGAAATGTTGGGCTTTGTTGTACTTTAAAGCTGATTCATTCAATTCATATAAGGCTTCTAGGTTCTGTATGCATATAGTGATTTGTTGTTTGTTCTTAGGACTATATGTTTAGGTTAGGTGCTCTGGTGGTACAATGGTTAGTATGTCTTGGCTACTTTAGAAAATTGCTCCACTGAAGGTGGATACTACCAGGCAATTGGATCAGGGTGTTGGTAGTAGCTAGGTATTTAGGAGTCTTATAGACAGCCTCGAGACATTCACCTATTTGCATTTAGACAATTACACAAAATGGAAGATGTAATGCTTGGGATGAAAGTTGGGGGGTAGGGGAATGAAGGTGCTATTAAAAAGAAAAAAGGATATAGAGAGAGATAGATTAGAGGGGAATGAAAAGAACAATAAAACTTGAAATGGGATAGAAAGAGAGAAGGAAAAGGGGAGAAAGGAACAGAGAGAGAAGAAGGAGAGAAAAAAAATATCGACAATAGCAACAAAAAAAAAAACCAAAAAAAAATTAAAGTCTTGGAGATCCTCCTTCTTCTCTTCCAGTAGGCGGAGCTGTGCCCTCCAAGCGGAGCTTCTGCTCTCTACCTGCCGAGAGCTATCTCTGTAGGGCGTCTCCTGGGGGTCTCTCAGACTTGTCAGTCCAGAGCCATTTCACTTCTCTAGCCCTTAACCCCCTTCCTCCTGTCGCCTGGTCCTGTTCCCCAGAAGTGATTCCCCAGAGATCAAGTTACACTTGCAGCCCCACTGCGTGTCCCTTTTAAGCCCCAGTGCTGTGGTAAACTGGTGGCTAAGACCTCGGGATTTGCCGCTGGTGATATGGGGGACTGGGGGTCGGGGATCCCCTCTGCTTCCCTACGGACACAACCCCTGAGAAGTCAATGAAGTTTCCTGGCTGCTTGTATCAGTATGGGGAGTCACGCACCTGCTAAAGTGGTTTCTGCTGGGAACGAATTCCGCCGGCCGAACTCCGATGACGTCACCTCTCTGCTGTGGTGGGCCCCAGGCTCCTTGCCGGAGTGTCCGAAGGGAGGGGTGGGACTGGTCCGGCCCGGTTCGCCTCAGCTCCTAGCTCGTGGAGGCTTGGCTAAAGACTTCTTCCTGCCAAGCTGTGTCTCGGAGTCTCACAGGACCCAGTCACTTTGGCTGCGGGCGGGCGGACGGATGTGCAGCTGTGCCCGCGGTGCGCGGACTGTGGCTGGTGGAACTGGAACTCCGCATCTCGTGGCAGGGTTTTGCTCATCCAGGTCACACAGATGCTTCAAAAAAAATCCTAGTAGCTCCCGGCCAGTCTCTCTTCAGTTGAATTTTGCTAGGAGATTCTCCGTTGGTAGAATCCAAGCATTCTCCTTGCGACTTTATGACCCCATCACTGGGGGTGTATTGAAAGCGCAGCCTCTCTGCCCGTCACCATGTTGGATCTCTCTCCCGGATAAATTTTCAATATCATTTTCTCACTCATCATTTATTTACTAATACCTCTTCAATTTGTATTAGGTCTTGAACAGTGGATTTTCACAGATGTCAAAGGTCAGTACAGGAGACTCATGGTTTAATAAAGTTGAGGAGGAATGACTTAGTTTTGGAGATGTCACTGTTAAGGAGAAGAAAGAAGAGCAATGTACCCAGAAAAGCAAAAAGGAAAGCAGTATCCAGGGGAGCTAGACACACAATGTGTATACACCTACATCATAGCATCCCATAGATATGACATAGTCATACATATATAGTGGAAGGAGAAAAAGAGAGACACCACAAAGCCATGACTCATGGAAGGGAAAGGAAAAGATAAAGAGGAATTTAATTGAATAAAATCCATGAGGTCTCATAGGATAGATGATTAAAACATCCCACAGTGTTGGAGTCTGCCGTGGCTACAACAAGCAGCATCTTCTTTCCCAATTCAAGCCATAAAGTGAAAATTTTCTGGTTTCTTGTAGAAGTGACATTAAGGAGCATGGCTTTGGGACTGTCAACAAAGAGGGCTTGCTAATCCTGAGCTCCAGGATTCTTTAGACAGACCCACTTAGTCAAGGCAGCCCCACACTGGTTAAGCTCCCTTGAGAAGTGCCACTTCTTCCTGGAGTAGCAGCGAAGAAACCTCTTACCATCAGCACTGTGCTCCCTAGAGGGATAAGACATCACAGAATGGAACTGGGCCAGATGTTTCTAAATAGAAATACTGCTCTGAGTAACTAAACAGCAGCAGAGAGAATAAAGGGTCACAGAAAGTCAAGATGGGTGTCAAAATCCTCCCTTTAGAAAATCAGGAGGAGGAAAAGTGCTTCCTCCAACAGTAGACTTCGAGGCCTAATGAATGATGAGAGAAATGACCCCTGAAACAGAACAAGAAAGCATGCATTGCAGGTATGCGAAACAATGACATGTCTGGTCTTAGGGGTAAAGGAAAAATGTGTCACCAAGTAGCTGCTATTAGGAAATGTCTACTGAGCTGAGGGTTTGTTGTTATGCAAATGAGAAATTTACTGGGAAGTGTTACAAATAAATTAATAAAAAACCTAAGGCTACTGATTTAATATCAGTGGTCACAAAAAGAAAAAGTGATAATAATCATTAGTGCTCAGAAAAAGTCATATCCAAACAGAAAGCTATGATGATTATGATAGTTTAGAGATTAAAATTGTGTTCTGAGTGCTGTGGCCAGTTACACACACACACACACACACACACACACACACACACACACATGCTCACACCACATGGGGTCACATGCAAATAATTGATTTAACTGAAGAAAAAGGAAACCCACACACTCTTGTCCATTACTGAGTAACATGAGCCACTTGATCATTCCCACAGTTACACAGAAGCCTAATCCTTCCCTTGTGCATTTTTTTCTCAGTACTTAAGTTCTGCTTCTTTCATTTCATAACATTTTTGTTGTTGTTATTATTGTTCATTTGAGCCACTATAGAATCCTAATCTTTGAAATGGTTGAGATTTTATTAGCCTAACTCAGTACTTTAGGAGGTAGTCTGTAACTGTTGTCATAATACTGTTAAAAGACATAGAAATTCTGGAAGCTTTGAATGGTTGGTTCCAGAAGTAAAGTGAAAATAAAGTGATGGCAACAGAAGTCTACACTGGATGTACCTTCAGGGGTCTCCAAGGACTTCAATTCCCTCCTTTCTGGTTTACTGCTTATGCAAATATTGCGTCTTCTCTGAGTCTCTATCCACACAGTAGTTTATAAATAAAACACTCTGCCCATCTGTACCATCCACCTTGTGCTCCAGAACTTTCTATTTAGTTGAATAACAGAAGACTATAGTTTAACAATGGAAGTAACACTGGAAGTAATAGTAGAGGTAATACTAATGATAATACAGTTTAATAATGAAAGTATTTTTAATCTTAAGTATTGAAAATAATGATAGAGGAAGTAATAAGAAAGCCTGAAACTGGGATTAGGTATCTCAGAGAGTCACAATGAGATGGCATTGCTAAATTAGTGTCACACTTAATGTCTCTCTTAGTAAATAATATTTTGGTAGAATTTTTGCGTTTTTCTTGGCCTGAAAAATATATGCTTAGGATTTAAGTGTGTATAAAATACAGAATGAAATTATGCCTGCAAAATTTACTATTTTAGAGGAAGACTCTAATTTTTACTTTGTAAGAGCTCAAACACATCTGTTGGCATCTGTGGGGTACAATTTTCACATATTGTACTTACAATAAAGAACATTCTCATTACCTAAAGATAAATTAGCTCAACTATACTTTTTAGATGAACATTCTCTGGATTATCCTGCATTTTCCTTTAGCACAGTCAAAGAAGCAAGGATGAGATGTCACAAAAAGTAGTAGGGAATTCTGTCCAAGGTATTTTGCCTTGACATAATCCCAGTTATTTCTCTAAGTGTAGAAGATAAAATTTTGTTATGTCCCCAGGAAGTCCACCAAGCAATATGGCTTCATGGGAATTGGCTTAGTCCACCATGTAGAACAGTATAATTAGTGTTCTGTTGCTCTTCTCCTGTTTTTCTTCTTTAATAGTTATCTAGTACTTCCTCATACTGTACCATGTGTAACAATTTACTCAATTTGCTTTTTCCGTTATCTGAGATGTTATGCGTGTTGCTCTGTTTAGCATCTTGGTCCTTACATCTTCCTTTGATAATTTTTTTCTTCAAGTTAAATTTCTTTGAATAATGTATCTATGCCAAAAGGCATGTACATTATTAAAGCTTTTAGTAACATACTGCTACATTTCTCCTGAGATACCTGTTACTAATTAAGAGCTCAATTTTTAAGGGGTAACTTTTATTTCCATCCATGCAAGCACTGAATATCAACAGTTTTCCTCTTTGTCAACCTAATTTTTACAATATATATCTTTATGTTATGTATTTTAAAGTTTAACTCTCTTGGGTTGCTAGTGAAATTAGGCATTTAAAATTCTTTCAAAGCTAATTGTATTTCCTCTTTTGTTATTTATTTTATATTTCTATTGAATTTATACCTTTCTTATTGATTTTGAAGAGCTCCTTGTGTATCAACAATATCACCCTCTTAATGGTATTGATGTTATGCTGTGCATTCTCCAAATATTTCTATTGTAATTTTATTTACATTGTTTTATACATTGTTTTTTATTACATTGTTCATATTTACATAGAAAACCTGTCATTAGTTTTTCCAATTCATTCATTTGTGTGATGTATTTAAACAAATGTTTTCTATCTCAAAATTATGTAGAATCATGTGTTTTCTTCTTACCAGTTACACTTATAATATATCTGGCATTTGTTTTGATATAATTATAAGTTAAATAAGTTCATTTTATATTCTAAAGAACTACCAAGCCAAAACAATATAAAGTAGGAAAATTTGTTACCTGTCAGGAGGAGAACTACTAAATATTAAGGCTATTTGAAAATTTTAGAAAGATTGTACCTAATCTTGTTTCCTACAACCTCGTTTTTTTTTTAATATATATATTTTTTAGTTGTAGATGGACACAACATCTTTATTTATTTATTTTTATGTGGTTCTATGCTGAGGTTCAAACCCAGGGCCTCACATGTGCTAGGCAAGCACTCTACCACTGAGCCCCGGTCCCAGCCCTTCCTGCAACCTCTTTAGCTGCATTTTTGTCATTGTGGTTTTTTTTTTTTTTTTTTTTTGGTGAATTGACTGGGAATTTACTGGTTAATATGAAGTAGAAGACCAAATAGTTCACTAATTACTATAACTGAACTTTCTTTAAGTTAACCACTTCCTTCTCAGATTTTATCTGAGCTTCAGGAAATTGTAGTGATATTTTTTTCTTCTTCAGATGACCCCAGTGAATTATTTGTTTCCAAGAATAGCTATAATTATTCTGAAAAAAAAAAATCACAGTTCAAAACACAAAAAGATTTGTTTCTTTGGGCTCTCTCTATCACTCTGCCGTAAATTGATAGAATTTAGTACACTTACTAAGGTTGATTGCTTAGAGACCCTTACAATTGCTTATTTTCTTTAGTATGAATCTCCTTTCCGGAGAAACTGAACCGTGTCTTTCCCTCCATGAAACCCTGAGACAAAGATACCATCTATCGCCTATGCCTTCATGGACTTAAAATTCCATTATTTTTCCAAGGAACTTTGAGCTGATCTTTTCTTATCAGACTCTACCTTCCTTGTGCACTCTTCAGTAATCATAGAGCAGAACGTTGGCTACACTATGGAGACTTGGATCTGGTGGACTCCAAATAGAATTGCTCAACAGAAACTCAGTTCTAATTCTTACTGTGCCATTCATTAGCTTTCAATTCCTGCTAAATCCCCTTAATCTTACCGTATTTTAAGTTTTGCTGCAGCAAGTGATAATAGTGCTGATGTATTCTACCAGGAGGTTGTTTGAATTAACTAATTAATGGTCACAAAGAGCCTTTTAAATAGTTCCACATCTTTCTTGGTATAAAGAAAAATCATTTTACTTGTCTTTTTATCTGCCTTTTATTGTTAAAATGTACCTTATCATTGGCTTTCAGAATTCTTAAGCCATCTACTTCTCAATTCAATTCCTTCTGAAAGACTTTTAACTACAATCAAAACTATTTTAGTCTGAATTGCTAATGGGACCCCACAGTTACAGGTCAGTATTTGGAAGGCTTAAGTCATTTGGTGCTTCTGATTCACCTTCACTCTGTAAAACTAAAACAAAAGGCATAAGAAGATTTTAAAGGGTTGAAATCAAATGACCAGAAACCTTAGGTAACTATTAAAATATTCTCCCAACAATTTGGCTTTCATGAAACAAAGAAAGCACCCATTTGATTTTACACAGGCATGGAAGCATGTGGCCCACTCTGCTCCATCTTCTGTACAGATGAATATTGAGACTACATGACACTACAAAAAACCAGAACTACTGAGAGTGGGTGAAAGTGCCACTAGTGATCCAGTTTAGAGCCAATCACTAATCCTGTAAACCCGAAGACCAGACTTCTGTCAGAACCATCCAGGGCTACCTGGGCAGTGGGATCATCTTGTTCCTGCCCCTACTAAATGGTAATCAGTTTAATGATACCAATGGAGTCGGGCAAGATTTCCAGTTTCTCTGTTACTGACAAAAATAGAACTATGGAAAGGTTTCTGTCTGAGCTTGAGTTAGTTAATTAATTCAGTTAGAATTTTGTTTGTTTATTTCCTACTCATTCCAGAAACATTGTCTTTGTAATTTAGAGAGACACCAGAGCAGGACTTAAGTAAAGGAGTTATTTGTTCTCGGGGTATCTATAGCGATCCCTCCTGATTCATTCTATTCTAGGTCATGGCTTGCAGGGACACCGGGTGGAAGGGGCCTTGGGCTCACTGTGCACTCACCCAGCCCCAGCTTCAGAACTTTATCCCTTAGAGAGGATGGCACCACCTTAGCAAAGACATCGCCCGGCAGAGGGACTAGTGCTGGCTGGTACTGTCTCCCCATGTGATGGTGTGGCTCCTGCCCATTACAAATCAGTTTAAGAGTGACAAAACAAGCCTTTCTTTCATATTTTAGGGTGGGTAAGTATCCCTAACTTATCTAAAATAGAAATACCTGGAGCACAGCCTCAGATTTGCTGATGTATTTGGCTGGACAAGGGGCCTGGAATCCTGTTTCACTGAAAATATGCAGGTTATTCCGACGTGGCTGAAATGAACCTCTTTTCTATGAAAATTGTTGCTGAATTTTAAACATGAAAATTTGGACCATCACTATCCATGGTCTATTAATATGATCACACCAATATCTACACTGAATCATTTGAACAAAAATGACTGCTAGGTGAAAGTCCAAATAAACCTGATATTTTCTGTAAAACAAGAAATGGCAAGTAGAACATATTTTTTTAAGAGAATTTTTTTTAAAATGTTAAATAATTTAAAACTGGAAGCTTGGTTAAAAATCGTTCTTGAAAACTACCCCTTAAAAATGCCTCAGATTATGCTGATGAATGGCCAGAGGGCCTCACAAACACTGAGAAACACTACTGATAAAAGTTAAAGTGGACTTAATTGACTAAAATAATTCTTTATAGTTCATGATTGTATAGATTTATAAATGTATTCTACACATTTGGAATCTTTTTTTTTTAATCCAACAAAACATAAGCAAACAATAATAACATCTTGAAACATCTTGAAACATCTTACAGCTTTATAGGAAATGGATAAAAGCACATACAGTCATACAAATGAAATTTTAATACCTGAATTATTTAAGAAGCATTTGATGTATACACACACACACACACACACACACAGAGAGAGAGAGAGAGAGAGAGAGAGAGAGAGAGAGAGAGAAGAAAATATTCAGCCTTAAAAATGAAGGAAATTCTTATCTTTCTTCAATAACACTGATAAAGCTAAAGGGTGTTATGAAAAGTGAAATAAATCAGATACAGAATGGCAAATATAGCATGATTTCACGTTTATGTGGAATCCAAAAATGTCAAAATCACAGAAGCACAGAGTAGAATGCAAGTGCCAGAGACTGAAGGGGGTGCAATAGGAAAATATTAGTTAAAGGGCACAAAGTTTCAATTATGCAAGGTGAAGTCTGCAGATTGAATGTACAGTGTAGTGACTATTAGTTTAAATATTTTGTTGCATATTTGAAATTTGCTAAGCAAGTAGATCTTAAATTTTCTCAACACACACAACGGTAATACCATGAGGTAATGGAAACGCCGATTAACTTGGTAATCATTTCACAATATCTATGTAGGACAAACCATCACATTGTACACCTTAAATATATATAATTTGTCTTTGTCAATCATACCTCTATAAAGCCAAGGGAAAAAGAGAAAGTATATGAACAACCTTGTGTTACTGGATTTATTCTATCTTCTCCATTGGGCTGAAAAACATTCCAAGATATGTTGTAATATATTGGCTAATAATAATAATAACAATAATAGGCAACAATTGTATGTTAGGTATATGTTAAATAATATACAAATAAGTTCATTTATTAAGATTTTATTTGTAATTAGTCTCAAAACTATTTATTTGACTTTTATGAAAGGGGGTTTATTATGTGAGATTCTGATGATGATGATGAACAGAGTAGACTTCAATATCTATCTAACTTCAAACTTCAGTATTGACATTTAAAAGACAAGTTACTAAGAGTTGTTAATCGATCAAATTATGTCATTATTGATTGGAAGAAAGCATGCCACAACTCAATGACTTTTGATCGGTTTTATTTTTCTAGCTGAATCATCATAAAACACAGTTCATACACAAGGTGAGAAATATATTATAGATCTTTTGAAATGAATAAGAAATAAAGATTTTAAGGAAAAAAATTCTAAATAGGAGAGAAAGTAATTTCTAGAAGTCTCCAAAGGCCTGGTATGAAAGCTGTTACAGATTCTTATAATAAGCCAGAAACAGAAATATATATTAGAACATCAAAAATAGGCAAAGAGAGTTGCAGTGAAAACTAGGTACTATCTGCAACTTTCCCAGACCCTAAGGTAAATTTTGTTTGATTAAAATTAAACAAACATAGTCATAGAGAAATTTCATGAAACTTTAATTCAAATTGGAGCGATGACTATAAGTTATCATAACTTAGAAACTGAACTAAGTTCCAGGTTTTTTATCTGTAATATAAACATAAAAATTGCTTTTTAGAATTATGAAAGATAGGGTATTAAAAAATCTTAGCAGTGTTTGCGGCGCATAGTAAATACTCGAGATTATTAGTCATTATTTTACTCTAAGTCAAATAAATTAATTCATTGTATCTCAATTCCATTTTTTTAAAAGTCAAATTCACACATATTTTTGTTTATTTATTTATTTTTTATGTGGTGCTAGGGATTTAACTGAGTGCCAGGAACCACACATGCTAGGCAAGTGGTTCACCACTGAGCTATCTCCCCAACCCCTCAATTCCTTTTTCTAAATACAAGTATAATATTATATTGTAGGATTTAAGGTGCTCTGATGATTTCATGGATATTTTTTTCAGTATCAGGGATCAAACCCAGGAGTGCTTTATTACTGAGCTTCATCCCCAGCCCTTTTTATTTTTTATTTAAGTCTGTGTCTCACTAAATGGCCTTGGTTGGCCTTGAACTCATGATCTTCCTGCTTCAGCCTCTTAGGTAGCTGAGATTGCGGGCATGTGTCACTGCACCTGGCTGGCATCATGGATATTTAGATCTTATAGAATGTCTGTTCTCTTTGGATTTTAAGTACAAAGTTTACATAATAAAGGCATTTTCCCTACTATAAGCAAAAAACCATAAAACTAGTTCCTTAAGAAGACGAAGCTCCTTTATTTTATACTGATATGGCATTGGCTATTAAGCATATTATCAATCCCATATCAGTGGAAACTGAGAGACCTTCAACTACAGAGGAGAAAAGAGCTGCTGATTGTTGAGCCATCTCCTCTGTGGGAATAACGTCTGACTCAACACAACACAAAGGCTGCTCAGAGAATGAGCTTGACAACTTTTTTCTGAGTCCATAGGCTGAGGTTCTTACAGTTCCACCCTCCCTACTCCACTTTCCTCATCCTGATTTTTTTCCTTTATCACCTTATTATTTTATTTTTTATTATAAAGCCTCTCAAAAATTCTTGGCTAACTTAAAGGAAATGATTTTTATCATCAATTATATGAAAAGGAAAATTTTAATAAGAATTTTAGATTGTAGACCTGATGTTAAGGCTATGTCCACACCTTGAAGCTACTACCTGTCTTTACCTGAACTCACCAAAGATTTCCCTCATAACTTCTGGATGGCTCCCAGAGTCCAGGATCAAGTGGAGTGTCCCATCCCTCCCCACTCCAGTGCTATCTATAGGAGCAACAGCCAGGAATCACACAGGTACCTAACCCTTGTTTGTTTGTTTGTTTCTTTTTTTCTCATTGGCCTTATGTATCCTGAAGTATCAGTATTTATTATTCTACTTCCTACCAAAATCACTAAAGGAAGGGCTTATCTTTAGTTGCCCTCTATTCAGGTAAAAATACTTGCTAATGATAATGTTTCATCATTTGCCATCATTAGAATAACCAGAACAAAAGATTATAATGCTTTCAATTTTATCCTCAATGATATATTTGGAGAGGAAAAACTTCTCTTATTTTATCAATCAGGTAGCAGGGCAGATAAAATGGTTCACAAATGTCTTCACTTATTTTTATCCTTTGTGGGCACATACAAACTAAAAATTTCATATTTTCTGCTTTGCTCTGGTGATAAGGTAGTCTTACTCAAATAAGTGGTAACCAGTTCTTAGAGAGGAAAGCTAGGGTGTGAAAAGATTATTTTGGCTTCTGTGATAGTTGATGGTCTCAATATATTTGAATTCACACAACTGCAGCAGAAATAGAATGTGCGGGAATAGAATGTATCTGTAGGTAGAGGTAGTTTGTATTTGGTTTGGCATAGAGTGAATTTCCTGAAGGATATTTTTAAAAGGAAATTGTGTGTGTGAAGAAACAGTGCAATCGTTATTCTCAGCTAACCTTTTCAAATATGTATGAATGGCATGTACTCCCTTGTTTTGTTGTTTTATTTTAAATCTAAGATTTACCTTTTCAAACTATGAAGCTGGCATATTTTGAAATAGTATACAGTATTGGTGAACATAAGTTGAAAAATGTCATTCTCACAAATAAATTATTGAAGAGTGTTCTCTCACCATTAAGGGAAAGCAATTTGGTAGTAGTCTCAAAAGCATTAACAATGTGCCTAATTTGTGATCGAATAACTACATTCTAGGAAAAAATATGAATAAAATAATCAAGCATGTACACAACTACTTTTCAACAATGATGCTTTCATAATGTTAGAACATAAGAAATCTTTTCAGTATTCAGTGATTAGAGAATTAATTAATAAGTTAATTATATTTGTAATACTAAGGAACCATTAAAATCTTGCTTGTTTTCAAAGAAAAAATGTTTTTTTGTGTGTATTTACAGAAGATAAAAAGAAAAATTACCTAGAAAATAATACTAACAAAGAAAAGGGTTTTAGGCTTCAAAAATTATGAAACTAAAACTTTACATGTGTATGTAATGTAATATGTATATAAAATAACAAGACGCAGCAAACTACTAATGTTCTATACAATTACCTTTATAAGATGATATTAGAGGTTTTAATTCTTCATTTGACTTTTCTGTACAATAAGCATGTGTAATTTCTTCAATCTGGAAAACACTTCAACTTTTAATATCAAATGATTTTCCATCTGTTCCACCATTCACAGTACAATCATTCTTACTGATATAATAATAATTATTGCTATTTCTCAAATATTTCTTCCCTGTACTACCCACGTTTAAGCTTTCCAAATGCTTCCACTAAATGCTTTACATTATCATCAATTTGTAAAATCAAACTACTACAAAATATAAACCATTTACACAGAATCACTCAGTGAAAATGTTGTCCTCATTTTTGCTTTCAAGAAGAGTGTACAACTAGTAGAGAATGTGATTAAAGGAAGCAGAATCTTAAATGCACATGAGCCTAATAGAACAAGATGTTAGAAATATATGTACTCAAGGGATCACAAAAAGTTTGTGAGACATTATTATTGAACTATCAGTTCTTTGCTAGAAAGATTCACAGGTATCTAATGCTGTTCCCTATACCCTGTCATCTCAAGAGCAAACTCCTGTTTATTTATTGAGTATCCTCAAGATTTTACAAATTGCAGCCAGCACGGTGGTGCACGCCTGTAATCCCAGTGGCTTGGGAGGCTGAGGCAGGAGGATCGCAAGTTCAAAGCTCAGCCTCAGCAAAGGGGAGCCACTAAACAACTCAGTGAGACCCTATCTCTAATAAAACACAAACACGGGCTGGGGATGTTGTTCAGTGGTTGAGTGCCCTAGAGTTCAATTCCTAGAAACCTCCATCCCACCAAAAAAAAAAAAAAAAGATTTTACAAATTGCACTTACTCTTTTTTGAAAGTTTTGAGGGAGTGCATTATATCAACTTAATGTTGACAGTATCCTCTTGTGAAAAATGTTTTTTGTTAAATGTTTCAAATATATTTTCATGTTAGATAATTTTCACCATTCTATATTATGATCATATATAAGTGGTATGACATATCGACAGGATATCTCAGTTATTTTTGTCAAAAATCAAGTGTCAGGAATGGCCTTCTTTCAAATTGAGTCTTTGTGAAATCCCAAGTAAGGAATAAATATGGTCAGGTGTGGGGAAGGGATCAGTAGAAAAAGGTCCAGAATATGCAAATGTCTGAGGCAAAGGAGAAAAGTTATTGATGGTGGTTCAGTGGAGCTGAAATATACAATGAAAGAACTGTGGATGAGAGAAAAAATAAGGAGTGGACAGTGGCGTGGGAAACAGCAAGGTCTACGACACCAGGCACAGGGACTGGGGCTTTATCTGGAGGTCTGCGGAGAAGTCATCAAAGAGCAGCAGAGTCACATGAATGGAAGACTTTTCTACAATGATTACTTCAGCCTCCATGAGAAAGTTCTCCATGAAGTCATGTATGTTTATTACTCATCCAGTGAGCACCATGCACAAGATTGGTACTAGAAATTTATTGAGGAACTAGAGAAGGAATTAGGCCGAGGGATACAGATGAAAAATGTGAAACACATCGATTTGGATGTTCTGAGCATTACCAGAGAGCCTCCAGCTAACCTGGCAGCAGGAAGATTGGAGGAAGCCACTTGGAGATGAGAGCAGCCAGATTGACAGCGTTAGAACACAGGGCCCAGGAAAACACTCCAGAATGTGGGTGAGCAGGAGGCAGGAGAAAACTTAGCAGGGTCTCAAAATTTATCAAAGTCCACAGTGGGTTAGTGTAGAGAGCTTGGAGGAAGTGGGGCGTAGTGATGGGTAGGAAGTGTGGTGGGGCTTAAACCTGCAGGGCATTGCGTCAAGAATTGTGATCTTTATTCTAAAAGCAATGGAAAGCTTTTAACTCCAAAACCAGGGCAATGATAAAAATCTGCATTTTTAAAGTCACTCTTAGAATCATTATATAAAGCACATTGGTATGAATGAAAGGAGATGGCTAATACAAAAATTCATAAAACAGGTTAACACTATAGAAAATGGAATAGAAAGAACTGGATTAGGATATTTTTCTCCAGTGACTCCCCATGAAATTAACTGACACTCCTGATGGGTAGTCATACTTGCTACATATTATGGTTTAGATAGGAGGGGTCCCCCAAAGGCTTGAGTATGAGACAATACAAGAAAGTTCAGAGATGGAATGATTAGATTATGAGAGCCTAAATCAGTGCGTCAATCCATTTGTGGATTAACTGGGCAATAAGTGTAGGCAGTTTGTGGCCTGAAGAAGGAGATCACTGGGGGTGTGCCTTGGGGATTTCTATTGTGTTCCTGGTGGGCAGAGCTCTCTCTCTAGCTTATCGCTTGTCATGTTCTACGCAGCTTTTCTCCGCCATGTCCTTCCATGTCCTTCCCCATGATGTTCTGCCTCACCTCAGGCTCAGAGCTGTGGAGTCAGCTGATGACACACTGAACCTCTGAAACCAGGAGCTAAAATAAACTTTCCCTCCTCTATGTTTTCTTGTCAGTTCTTTGACAAAGGGAAAAAACAAAAAACAAAAAAACACCTAAAACAATGTGTATGAAATGCAAACCTCATGACCCCCACTGGTCATGCTGAGAAGCACAACCTTATCTCCAGAATAGTGATTGCCATTTTTTTAGAGGGGATGGCTATTGAACCATATGTATTGTTTTTTTTTTTTAAAGATTCATTAGTAATACCTACTTTACTACAGTGCTACAAGGCTTAAGTGTGATACATTATTTGAAAGTGCTTTGGGAGACTATGATCATTTTATCATATCCATGAAATGGTGAAATCCGAAAAACACTCAAACAGATATCCATCCCTTTGTGTATTATGCATTCATCAAACACTTCCTGGTCGCTTGACCCTGTGGTAGGCATCATAGGATAAATTGAAGAAATTTATGGACATAATGGTTTGTGATTTAAACAGGTGCTTAATTGCAAATAAAATTAGGGGAGCGCTGAAAGTAATAAGGTAGATCCAGACCAGCCCTCCAAATATAGATCATGTTTCTCTGTTTTAAATCTGAGAACTGTGCTGAGTTAACCTTGAAATACAATTCATCTTTTCTTGATTGGCTGTTTAGAAGTGTTGATTGCCTTAGGGAGAGAATTATCATCTTGTGAGTGAACCTGGGAAGATTCTGCTGGAGATTTTCCCAGCAGTTGGATCTCAGCTGATTACCGCCTCTGCCCAATGTCATGGCCAGACCCACATTGTTTATGTTTCATTATAATCCAATTAGGTAACAGGACCTTAAAGGTTTACAGATAACAGAGATTCCCAAATGTTTTAATTTTTCTTTTATTTTTTTCTTCCTGTAATGGAAGATTCTGCTCATAAAAAAAAAAAGGAATGAATAGATTATTTGTGGTCAAATCATTCTAATCTCATCTAAAGTTGTCTCTGGTTCTCTTCTCATTTCTGTCAGTCTTTCTGACGCAGACCAGGTTGTTATTGAAAGCACTTTCACTCACCCTTTATGAAAACACCACTGAATTATCATGTGGTTTATTGTTCTATTGTTAGAGCAATGTTCCAAAGAATAAAAAGGTCAAAGTTCTGTGAAGCAAATAGTTTTCAGAGAGAAAGTAACTTTTTAGTTCCTTAGCTTGTGGAATATTAGATAATTTGTGAATATAGTTGATTATATGTATCCTTTTCTTTACTTGACATGCATTTTATTTTAGAAGTTGTTAAAAGAAAGGTACAGTTCAATATTGATAGAAAACCTATTATGGGTATATATTTTTACACTTGTAATTTTTTATATGAAAAGAAGATATGAAAAATATATATGAACTGTTAGTCACCTTTTTGTCACTATGACAAAATACCTGAGAAAATCAACTTATAAGAGAAAAGAATCCTTTTGACTTATGGTTTCAGAGGTTTCAGGGGGTTGGCTGGCTTCATTATTTCTTGCTCTTGGTGTGGCAGTTAGTCAAGGTGGAGAGGAAGTGCCAGAGAAAAGCTGCTCACTTCAGGGTGATTGGGAAGGGGAGAGAGAGGGAGAGAGAGAGAGAAAAAAAAAGTGAGGGGTGGGGAGGTGGGGAAATGGGAACGAGTGCAATGCAGGGCCAAGGGCAAGATCCATCCTTCCAGAGCATACCTCTAATCATCTACTTTGTCCAACTAGGCCTCCTACAGTTCCAACCACCTGCCTGTAATACCATCAGCTGTGAAGCCATCAATGCATTAATCCACTGGTGATGTCAGATCATGGTCCATTCACTTTTCAAAAGCCTCTGCCTCTGAATGCTATAGCACTTGGGGACCAAGCCTTCGACACATGAGGCTTTGAGGGACATTCCAGATCCAAACCATAACAGGTCCTTTAGTTCATATACTTAGAAAAGATTTTTAAAAATCTCAAAATAACAATGTCCTTATCTTTACAATGGGGATAATAGTATCAATAAGACAAGACCTAAGAATCATATGTACTATCACTCAGGAGAATGGTACATTGAAAAGTGTAAAACACCATGTGACAGGTCATGCCTGGCTGTCCAAGTTTAATAAAGGATTTAAAACCATGTAAGCTGAAGATTTTTATTAATTAAAATTCAAACATCATTGTCATAAATTTTGCATCATATATAGATTTTTTTACTGTTGTAAAAACTATCTTTATAATACAGAAATTGGTTTTCATAACATGAATATGAAATATATTCTAGGAAGTGGGGGTAACCAGATATAAGATTCTGGCAGCAGCTTCTTTATTTATTTATTTATTTTTATATTTTTATTATTAGTTGTTCAAAACATTACAAAGCTCTTGACATATCATATTTCATACATTTGATTCAAGTGGATTATGAATTCCCATTTTTACCCCATATACATATTGCAGATTCACATCGGTTCCACATCCACTTTTTTACCTACTGCCATACTAGTGTATGTTGTATTCTGCTGCCTTTCCTATCCTCTACTATCCCCCATCCCCTCCCCTCCCCTACCCTCCCATCTTCTCTCTCTACCCCATCTACTGTAATTCATTTCTCTCTCTTGTTTTTTTTCCCTTTTCCCTCACTTCCTCGTATACGTAATTTTGTATAACAATGAGGGTCTCCTTCCATTTCCATGCATTTTCCCTTCTCTCTCCCTTTCCCTCCCACCTCTCCTCCCTGTTAAGTGGTGATCTTCTTCTCATGATCTTCCTCTCTATTCTGTTCTTAGTTGCTCTCCTCATATCAAAGATGACATTTGACATTTGTTTTTTAGAGATTGGCTAGCTTCACTTAGCATAATCTGCTCTAGTGCCATCCATTTCCCTGCAAATTCCATGATTTTGTTATTTTTTAGTGCAGAGTAATACTCCATTGTATATAAATGCCACATTTTTTTAATCCATTCATCTATTGAAGGGCATCTAGGTTGATTCCACAGTTTAGTTATTGTGAATTGTGCTGCTATGAACATTGTTGTAGCAGTGTCCCTGTAGTACGCTCTTTTAAGGTCTTTAGGGAATAGTCCAAGAAGGGGAATAGCTGGGTCAAATGGTGGTTCCATTCCCAGCTTTCCAAGAAATCTCCATACTGCTTTCCAAATTGGCCGCAAAAATTTGCAGTCCCACCAGCAATGAATAAGTGTACCCTTTTCCCCATATCCTCGCCAGCACTTGTTGTTGTTTGACTTCATAATGGCTGCCAGTCTTACTGGAATGAGATGGTATCTTAGGGTGGTTTTGATTTGCATTTCTCTGACTGCTAGAGATGGTGAGCATTTTTTCATGTACTTATTGATTGATTGTATGTCCTCCTCTGAGAAGTGTCTGTTCAGGTCCTTGGCCCATTTGTTGATTGGGTTATTTGTTTTCTTATTGTTTAATTTTTTGATTTCTTTGTATACTCTGGATATTAGGGCTCAATCTGAAGTGTGAGGAGTAAATTTGTTCCCAGGATGTAGGTTCCCTATTTACCTCTCTTATTGTTTCTCTTGCTGAGAAAAAACTTTTTAGTTTAAGTAAATCCCATTTGTTGATTCTTGTTATTAACTCTTGTGCTATGGGTGTCCTATTAAGGAATTTGGAGCCTGACCCCACAATATGTAGATTGGAGCCAACTTTTTCTTCTATCAGACGCAGAGTCTCTGATTTGATATCTAGCTCCTTGATCCATTTTGAGTTAACTTTTGTGCATGGCGACAGAAGGGGATTCAGTTTCATTTTGTTGCATATGGATTTCCAGTTTTCCCAGCACCATTTGTTGAAGATGCTATCCTTCCTCCATTGCATGCTTTTAGCCCCTTTATTAAATATAAGATAGTTGTAACTTTGTGGATTAGTCTCTGTGTCCTCTATTCTGTACCATTGGTCCACCCGGCTGTTTTGGTACCAGTACCATGCTGTTTTTGTTACTATTGCTCTGTAGTATAGTTTGAAATCTGGTATTGTATACCGCCTGATTCACACTTCCTACTTAGAGTTGCTTTTGCTATTCAGGGTATTTTATTTTTCCATATGAATTTCATGATTGTTTTACCTATTTCTACAAGAAATGCCATTGGGATTTTGATTGGCATTTGTTAGTTCTGCCTATCCATGAACAGGGTATATTTTTCCATCTTCTAAGATCTTCTTCTATTTCTCTCTTTAGGGTTCTGTAGTTTTCATTGTATAAATCTTTCACCTCTTTTGTTAGGTTGATTCCCAAGTATTTTATTTTTTTTTGAGGATATTGTGAATGGGGTGTTTTTCCTCATTTCCATTGCAGAAGTTTTGTCTCTGATATACAGGAATGCCTTTGGTTTATGCATGTTGATTTTATATCCTGCCACTTTGCTGAATTCATTTATTAGTTCTAGTAGTTTCTTTGTAGACCCTTTTGGGTCTTCTAGGTATAGAATCATGTCTTCCGCAAATAGCGATAATTTAAGTTCTGCTTTTCCTATTTTTATGCCTTTAATTTCTTTCGTCTGTCTAATTGCTCTGGCCAGTGTTTCGAGGACTATATTGAATAGAAGTGCTGATAGAGGGCATCCCTGTCTTGTTCCTGATTTTAGAGGGAATGCCTTCAATTTTTCTCCATTCAGAATGATGCTAGCCTGAGGCTTAGCATAGATAGCTTTTACAATTTTGAGGTAAGTTCCTGTTATCCCTAGTTTTTCTAGTGTTTTAAACATAAAGGGATGCTGTAATTTGTCAAATGCTTTTTCTGCGTCTATCAAGATGATCATATGGTTCTTATCTTTAAGTCTATTGATGTGGTGAATAACATTTATTGATTTCCATATATTGAACCATCCTTGCATTCCTGGCATGAATCCTACTTGATCATGGTGCACAATTTTTTTGATGTGTTTTTGTATTCGATTTGCCAGAATTTTATTGAGGATTTTTGCATCTAGGTTCATTAGAGATATTGGTCTGTAGTTTTCTTTCTTTGAGTTGTCTTTGTCTGGTTTCGGAATCAGGGTGATGTTGGCCTCATAGAATAAATTTGGAAGGGCTCCCTCTTTTTCTATTTCCTGAAATAACTTGAAAAGTATTGGTTTTAATTCTTTTTTAAAGGTTTTGTAAAACTCCACTGTATACCCATCCGGTCCTGGGCTTTTCTTGGTTGGTAGTCCTTTGATTGCTTCTTCTATTTCATCCATTGATATTGGTCTGTTCAATTTGTGTGTATCCTCCTGATTCAGTGTGGGCAAATCATATGACTTAAGAAATTTATTGATGTCTTCACTATCTTCTATTTTATTGGCATATAGGGTTTCAAAATAATTTCTAATTGTCTTCTGTATTTCTGTAGCATCTGTTGTGATATTGCCTTTTTCATCTGGTATGTTAGTGATTTGAGTTCTCTCTCTTCTTCTCTTCATTAGCATGGTTAAGGGTCTGTTGATATTATTTATTTTTTGGAAGAACCAACTTTTAGTTTTGTCAATGTTTTCAATAGTTTCTTTTGTTTCAATTTCGTTGATTTCTGCTCTGATTTTAATTATTTCTTGCTTTCTGCTATATTTGCTGTTGTTTTGTTCTTCCTTTTCGTGGGCTTTGAGATGAAGTGTGAGCTCATTTATTTGTTGGTTTTTTCTTTTTTTGAGGAATGACCTCCAGGCAATGGATTTCCCTCTTAAAACTGCTTTCATTGTGTCCCATAGATTCTGATATGTTGTGTCTGTATTTTCATTTATCTCTAAGCTATTTTTGATTTCCTCCTTTATGTCTTCTGTAACCCATTGATCATTCAGTAACATATTGTTCATTTTCCATGAGATGTATGGTTTTTCTTTCCTTCTTTTATCATTGATTTCCAGTTTCATTCTGTTATGATCAGATAAAATGCTGGAATTATCTCCACCCCTTTATATTTACTGAGGGTTGCCCTATGGCATAATATATGGTCTATTTTTGAGAAGGATCCATGTGCTACTGAGAAAAAAATATATCCACTTGATGATGGTTGATATATTCTATATATGTCAGTTAAGTCTAGGTTACTTATTGTGATATTGAGTTCTATAGTTTCTTTATTCAACTTTTGTTTGGAGGATTTGTCCAATGGTGAGAGAGGTGTGTTGAAGTCACCCATAATTATTGTGTTGTGGTCTATTTGATTCTTTAACTTGAGGAGAGTTTGTTTTATGAATGTTGCAGCACCATTATTTGGTGCATAAATATTGATAATTGTTATATCTTGTTGGTGAATGGTTCCTTTTAACAGTATATAATGTCCTTCCTTATCCCTTTTGATTAACTTCGTCTTGAAGTCAATTTTATTCAATATGAGAATGGCCACCCCTGCTTGCTTACGAGGACCGTGTGTGTGGTATGTTTTTTCCTAACCTTTCACCTTCAGCCTGTGTATGTCTTTTCCAATCAAATGTGTCTCCTAGAGGCAGCATATTGTTGGATTTGTTTTTTTAATCCATGTTACCAGGCTATGTCGCTTTATTGGTGAGTTTAAGCCATTTACGTTTAGAGTTACTATTGATATATGGTTTGTACTTCCAGCCATGTTTGATTATTTATCTTTTTTTTAAAATTTGGTTTGTTTCTCCATGATTAGCTTTCCCCCGCTCTCTGGCTTTACTGAGGTACTTCCCACTGATGGTTTTTGTTATTGTTTTTCATTTCTTCCTCGTGTAGGGTTTTGCTCAAGATGCTTTGCAATGCTGGTTTTCTGGCTGCAAATTCTTTTAACTTTTTGTTTATCATGAAAGATTTTTATTTTGTTGTCGTACCTGAAGCTTAATTTTGCTGGATACAAAATTCTTGGTTGGCATCCATTGTCTTTCAGAGTTTGAAATACATTGATCCAGGATCTTCTCGCTTTCAGCGTCTGTGATGAAAAATCCGTTGTTTAACCTTATTGGTTTACCCCTGAATGTAATCTGCCTCCTTTCTCTTGTAGCTTTTAATATTTTCTCTTTGTTCTGTATATTGGATATCTTCATAACAATGTATCTTGGCATTGGTCTACTGTGATTTTGTATGCTTGGTGTCATGTATGCATCTATAATTTGTACATCCATTTCCTTTTTTATATCTGGAAAGTTTTCTATAATTATTTCATTCAATAGGTTGTTTATTCCCTTGGTTTGAACCTCTATACCTTCCTCTATCCCGATGACTCATAAGTTTGTTTTTTTTTATGTTATCCCATTTCTCTTGGATGTTTTTCTTGAGATTTTTTACCAGCCTTCCTGAGTTGGCTAGACTCTTTTCAACATGATATATTTTGTCTTCATTACCTGATGTTCTGGCTTCTACTTGCTCCACTCTGTTAGTGATACTCTCATTTGAGTTTTTAATTTGGTTTATAGTTTCCTACATTTCTTGAATTATTGTTTGATTTTTTAAATAATCTCTATCTCCTGATAAAGATGCTTATTTGCTTCTTTTAATTGCTTTTGTAATTCATTTTCAATGTTTTCTTTCATTGTTTGAATTTTCTGTCTCATATCCTCTTTAAGATTCCATTCCATCTGTCTAAGGTATTCCTTGATTTCTTTATTTGACCATTTTTCTGATGCCTCTAGGTCCTCCTACATATTTAGGCTGTCCTGAATTGTTTGTACTCCTTTTCTTCCTTGCTTTTTCATGCTGCTCATGTTACTTCTTGCTCTGTTTGAGTGCTGAGTTACTGTTTACTCCTATAAATTTATTTGGTTTTGTATGTCTCTGGGGTCTCTCTTTTGTGATGGGAGACTATGACTAGAGATGATGAGCTTTGTTGCACTTTAGTGCAGATTCATTCGTTTCCTAAACTGTGTATGGATTCTGATGGCATATAGCGGTCTGCGGTTTGGTCTTGGAACTTATATTTGGGTCGAATGATATGATGGTATTGAGGTTGGTATCTCCTGGCAACCTTGGAAGGTTGCTCTACTGACAAGGGATATTAACAGGAGAATGGTCTGGAGTATTTGGGGGAAGCTAGAGTGTTGGTAGCACTATATAATGTCTCGGAACATTGACCTATACATATTTAGTAAATTACACATAAACAGCATCGTGTTGCTTGGGAGGAAAGGTATTAGGAGGGAAGGGAAGAAGTCACTAAAGAGAATGAGAGTAAACAGGTAGAATTCAAGGAAAGGGGAATAAAGAAATTAAAAAAAAATAAACAGACAAAAGAAAAAAATAGAAAATAAAAATAATAAAAAAAGAAAAAAATTTAAAAAATAATCAAAAAATAGAAATAAAAAATAAAAAAATGATTATAAATATTAAAAATAATAAAATTAAATTAAATTTAAAAAAATTAAAAATGCAGTCTTAGAGTTCGATTAACTTCTCTTCCAGTAGCTGGAGCTGTGCCCATTGGGCCAAGCTTCTCCTCTCAATATGCAGGAACCAATCCCTGTGCAGCAGCTCCTCCTCCCCGACTGGGCGGGTCTCCAATCCTGAATGCCTCGGGCCTTTTCTTGTGTCTAGTCACTTCCCCACTGGCCCCGCTCACAGGTGATACTCACCACAATACTGGCTATGTGCCAGGTCTGCTGCTCCTGGGAGCCCTATTTTCTTGAACAACTGGGCACACTCTCCCTGTTTGCCAGTCCCTCAGCCCCTAAGGTTGTGGAGCTTGGGGATGAGAGCCCTCAGTGTATTTTGCTTGCCTTCCGGTAGCCACGCCCCCAGGAGCTGGTGCAAGAGACCTCAGTTGTCTGTGCTGGTGGGAGTGGTAGCCAGGGTCCTGCGCCACGGGTCCTGCGCCACTCCTGAATCCCTCGGTCTGACTATTGCGCTCATGGGAGAGCTGGGAGGGGCCCTTGAGGTTTCCCCTCTGTGTGGAGAGGGAAGGCTAGGGAGTTACACACCTGCTGCCGCTGGTTTCAATGAAGTTATCTCCTCCACCGCATTCTGGTGACGTCAGTTCTCTGCCATGTTGGTATTCCATGCGAATGGCAGCAGTTCGTTCCCTTTGCCAGGTGACCGAAGCAACAGGTGGGTCCTGACTGACTCTCCCAAGCCCCGTCTCAATCCTGTGGCCACTGCCTATGAAGGCTTGGTTGGTATTAACCTCCACAGGATCCGGCAGGACTGAAACCAACAAACTGTTTCAGTGGGATCGTTTAGCACTGAGCACGGTGGTTTGTCTGCGAGATGCAGGCAAATGGGAGCCTGAATTCGGCCGCTCTGGGCTCGGTGTGTGTTCTGAGAGGAGCAGACTATTCGCCCCAGATCCACGTTAGCTCAGCAATGCCTAGTGATCCTGAGCAGACAGTATTTAGACGGTTTAAGACTCCCTATGCCTGTGCAGCTGAAGTGGTCAGAGACTTGATACCTCCGTGCCCACCGCCATGTTGGATCTCTCGCATCATATATTTTTAAAAAACAACTCCATACTGTTTTCCATAACAGCTGTACTAATTTACAGTCTTTTTTAAAATTGATTTTATTATTTTTTTAAATACATAACAACAGTGGAATGCATTACAATCCTTATTACATATATATACCACAATTTTTCATATCTCTTTGTATATAAGGTATGTTGATACCCAATTCAAGTCTTCTTACATGTACTTTGTATAGTGATGACCATCACATTCCACCATCCTTGCTAATCCCCTTCCCCCTCCCTTTCCCTCCCACCCCTCTTCTCTATCCAGAATTAATCTAATCCTCCCATGTTCCTTCCCTACAACACTATGAGTTAACCCCCTTATATCAGAGAAAACATTTGGCATTTGGTTTTTTGGGATTGGCTGACTTCACTTAGCATTATCTTCTCCAACACCATCCATTTATCTGCAAATGCCATGATTTGTTCTTTTTTAATGTTGAGTAATATTCCATTGTGTATAAACGCCACATTTTTTTAATCCATTCATCCACTGAAGGACATCTAGGTTGGCGCCACAGTTTAGCTATTGTGAATTGTGCTGCTATAAACATTGATGTGGCTGTGTCCCTGTAATATGCTGATTTTAAGTCCTTTGGGTATATGGGTATAGTTCGAGAAGAGGAATAGCTGGGTCAAATTGTGGTTCCATTCCCAGATTTCCAAGGAATTTCCATACTGTTTTCCAAATTGGTTGGACCAATTTGCAGTCCCACCAGCAGTGTATGAGTGTACCTTTTTCCCCACATCCTCACCAACACTTGTTGGTTGTCTTCATAATAGCTGCCATTCTTACTGGAGTGAGATGATATCCTAGAGTAGTTTTGATTTGCATTTCTCTGATTGCTAGAGATGATGAGCATTTTTTCATATATTTGTTGATTGATTTTATATCCTCTTCTGAGAAATGTCTGTTCAAGTCCTTGGCCCATTTATTGATTGGGTTATTTGTGTTTTTGGTGTTTAGCTTTTTGAGTTCATTATATACCCTAAAGATTAAGATTGCTCATCCCTTTGTCTTCCTATATCCCAGTTATTCTTAAATTTGGTCTTTTTATGCTATCCCAGATTTCTTGGACGTTCTGCTCATGGTTTCTTATCATTTTCGCTGTGCTGTGTATGTTCTTTTCAAGATAAGATACTTTGTCTTCATTGAATGATGTCCTACCTTCTAAGTTATCTACTCTGCTGGTGATACTTTCATTGTGTTTTTAATTGTGTTTATTATTTCTTTCATTTCAAGGTTTTCTGTTTTTCTTTTTTTTAATAACCTCTATCTCCCTGTAGAGGTGATCTTTTGCTTCTTGGATTTGTTTATGTAGCTCATTGTCAAAGTGATCTTTCACTGCATGTATTTGTTGTCCAATGTCTTGTTTGAGATTCGAAAACATCTGATTCATGTAAATCCTAAAATCTTTCTCTGTCATTTTTTCTGCTGTTTCTGATAAGACTTCTAATGATGTGTTGTCTTGAATTGTTTGTGATACTTTCTTCCCTTGTTTTCATGATGCTCTATGGTACTGGTGTGTTATTGTTTTTACCCCGTAGATTTGTGGTGCTCTTGTATAGTTCCATGATTCCTTCTTTGTGGGAAAGGACAATCTTGACAGTTCCCAATATCAATAATACATCATCTATGGGTAAATTATTGTTATTAAGACATTTATAGTTAGTCTCAATGTCAGAAATGTTGGATTCAGTTATTATTTAAAATATAATCAGTAATTTCATAAAAGGTGTACCATTTCTGGTGGTGGACAGAGAACTGGGGGTCAGGTGTATGACGTTATGCTAAGGGGGAAAGATGTGAGGGTATGGAGTTAATATAACTTAGGAAATTTGTAGGAGAACTCTAATGAAGAGGGTTAGTAGCAGGGGAATAGATAGGAGGTAATTTAGTGTACACAAGTACGTGGGAGGACAGTAGAATGCATAAAAACAAATACATGTATGTATTTAGAAAATTACAAGAAGTAAAAATAGTAAAAATTAGGAGGTTGAAAGAGGAAGAAAGGGAGGAAGAAAAAAGGGGGGCTTATGCAATTTCTCTATATTATATTATTCTGGTGACTCAGTTCTTAAAGTTCTATTTCATACAAAGTTCTTGGTTTCACATATGTTGGGGTTGTGAGAACCAGAGGAGGAAGGGTAGAGGAGAAAGGAAGAGGGTAAAATGGAAGAGAAGAACACACCTAAACAAACAAACAACAACCAAAAAACCCATGTACAGACACACAAAAAACAAACCAACAACAACAACAAAAAATACTCTTAGAGTCCTGGTTTCTTTTTTCCTCTTCCAGTAGGTGGAGTTGTCTATTCCAAGCTTGAGTCTCTCCCTCAGAGTGGTGTAGGTAACCAGTGTGAGAAGACTAGAACTCTCCATCTCTTGTCTGGGATTCCCTAATCTTGGTCACTCTGAGTTGCTCCTGGTTTTTAGACCCCTCTCCTCTCTTGCTTATCAGGTCTCAGCTTATCAGGACTTCTTGCCCTCCGTCCTCAGATCACACCAGGTGGGCAACGCCCTGGTTGCACTTCACTCCTGTTCAACTGAGAGCTGATTTTGTGACCCGTTATCCCAGCTGGGGGGCGGGGGAGTTGGAAACCAGGTACCTGTTCAGTGGCAGATCCGCGCTGATAGCCACACCCACCAAAAGATGGCGAGAAAGGTTTTCCAATATGAAGTCCATCTGTTTCCCATGTAGGGGTGTCTGGTGAGGTGGGGGAAGCTGGGATGTCCTCGTGCTGTGGTTGGAATGTGGTCCGGTGACCTGTGAAGGAGTGGAGCCCTTGAGAGTTGTGTGGGTGCTCAAACTGTGGGCTTTGGGACAGGCGTCTGGAGGCTCTGAGTTCTGCTGGTGCTTGCAGCTCTGGTGGATTCTGTGAGAATCGCTGTATGGGGTCCTGTCACACACTCTGAGTTGTTGTATTCCGACAAGGCGAGACCCTGTGGAGAAGCTGCCTGATAGATTTCTCGGATTCATGCACAGAGCAGTCAGAAAGGGTATCTCCTCTACTCCACCATCTTGGATCCCTATAATTTACAGTCTTAACAGTGTAAAATGAATTCCCTTTTCTCCCATATCCTCACCAGCATTATTTTTGTCTTTTTGATAATAGCTATTCTTACTGCTATGCACTCACATCTTATTGTGGTATTGATTTGCAGTTCCCTTATGATTAGTCATGTTGAGCTTTTTTTTTTTTTTTGTATCTGTTAGCTATTTGTATGTCTTCTTTGGAAAATTGTCTTTTCAGGTCTTTAGACTGTTTATTAACTGGATTATTTTGTTTGTTTTTCTATTGAGTTATTTGAGTTCCTTATGTTCTCTGGATATTAACTACTTGTCAGATGTATAATTTGAAAATATTTTCTTCCATTCTGTCTGTGTCTCTTTACTCTTTTGATTATTTACTTTGTTGGGCAGAATCCTTTTAGTTTGATGTAATTCTGTTAGTTGATTTTTGCTTTTCCTGCGAATGCTTTTGGGGTCTTACCTGAAAAACTTTGGGCCAAATACTCTGTTTTTGTTTTTATCTAGTACTGGCATAGTTTCACATTTTGCATTTAAGTTTCTAATCCATTTTGAGCTGGCATTTGTGCCTGGTGAGAGATGGGGATTTAGTTTTCTTTTTCTACATATAATTTTCAATTTCCCAGTATTATTTATTGAGAATACTGTCCTTTTTCCATTGCATATTCTTGGATTGTTTATCAAAAATCAGTTGACTACAAATGTGTTGCATAATTTTGGGCTCTCTATTCTGTAACATTGGTCTGCTTGACTGTGTTTATGACATTATTATGTGTTTTAGTTGCTTTAGCTTTGTAGTATATTTTGAAGACATCACATTTGATGTCTCCAGCTTTGTTCTTTTTGTTGAACATTTATTTGGCTATTTGGGATCTTTTGTGATTCTATACAAATTCCAGAATTGATTTTTCTATTTCTGTGAAGAATGATACATCAATATTTTGATAGATATCACATTGAATCTGCAGATGGCTTTGGATAGAATGGACAATTTAACAATATTAATTCTTCCAATCGCTGAACATGGGATATCTTTCCATTTAATTGTTTTCTTTTCAATTACTTATACCAATGTTTTGTAGTTTTTATTGCAGATATCTTTCATCTTTTGGTTAAATTTATTTCTATGTATTTTTGTGGCTACTATAAATGGGATTGTTTTCTTTATTTCTCTTCATAGAGTTTGTTATTATTTAGAAATGTAATTAAATTTTTTTTTGTTACTAGGGATTGAATCCAGGGGTGTTTAACCACTGAGCCACATCCTCAGTCCTTTTTTATTTTTTTATTTTAAAAGACAGGGTCTCAATAAATTATATAGAGCCTCATAAGTTGCTGAGGCTGGCTTTAAACTCAAAATCCTCTTGCATCTGTCTCCCAAGCCTTTGGGATTACAGGCATGTAATCAAAATATTATTAATTGACATCAAAATATTATTAATTTTTATGTTAATTTTGTATCCTGCAACTTGACTGAATTCTGTATTACTTTCAACATTTTTTGATGAAGTTTTAAGATTTTTCTCTATTATAAGATCATGTTGTCTGAAAACAGAGATTTTTTACTTCGTCTTTTCCAATTTGGCTGCCCTTTATTTCTTCTTCTTGACTAATTTCTCTGGATAGGACTTCTAGTACGATGTTTAATGAAGGTGGTAAGAGTAAAATTAGAACTACTTTATAATCTAGCAATGCCACTATTGGGTGTGTACTCAAAGGAAATGATGTCACTATGCTGAAGAGACACATGTACTTTCATATATATTATAGCACTACTTATAGGATATAGGATCAACTTAAATGTCTGTCAGTAGACAACTGGGTAAAGAAAGTTTTATATATATATACATATATATATATATATATATATGTATATATATATATATATCTCACAAAAAAGATGAAATTCTGTTTTATGCAATCATATTGTTGAACCAGGAGGACATATATGCTAAGTTAAAACAGAAAACAGAAAGAAAAATACTGCATTATTTTTTAGAATCTAGAAAAGTTGATCTCATTTGGGTTAGAAGTAGAAAAGTGGTTACAACTCTGGGGAGAATAGGTGATAGTGTATATGGGGAGAAGTTGGTCAATGGGTATGATGTTACAGTTAGAGAGGAAGAAAAAATTCTGACATTCTTTAGCACTGTAGGGTAAATATAGTTAACAATAATGCATTGAATATTTCAAAAATAGGAAAAAGAAAAGATTTAAAATGAACTCATCATAAATAAATGATAAAAGTTGAAGGTGATAGATATGCTAAGTCCTCTGATGTGATCATTACTAAATGTATATGTCAATCAAAATATCACATTGGACCTTGTAATATGTACAATTATGTGTCATCTAAAAGATTTACAAATGTCCATTAATTTTATAAATACATTTTCATAATCTACTTGCTTTTGGAGAAAAATATGTAATACAAAATTATCTTAAAACTTTTTCTTTTTAGAAATTAAGATTTGTCTCTAATCTTCAGTAGATTGCAATCTGCCAATTTATTTATTCATCATTGAATTTCTCTAAAAAACATTTATTGAGCAAGTAATATATACCTAGACACTATGATAACTTCTGGGGATAAAAACATAAATAAAGATATCATTTTCCCCTTTAAAAATTATATATATTAAGGTGTACAATGTGATGTTTTGATATATGTGTACATAGTAAAATGATCACCACAGTCACAAATTAACATCTCTGTCAACTCACATAGTTACTTTCTTCATGGTAAAAGCTCCTAAACTCCAATCTCTGATAAAATCATAAGAAACACTTTGATCTTCATTTCTCCATTTCTGTCAGTGCCCCTCACACCTGGTGAATAGCCAACATTCTAATCTCTGTTTCTATGAACTCCAGGAGTTTTTTGAATTCCATGTGTAGGTGAAATAGTGCAGCATTTTTCTTTCTGTTCCTGATTTATTTCACTGTTCTCTAGCTTCATCCATATAGCCTCAAGTGGCAGGATATCCTTCTTTAAGACTGAATAGTCCAGTTTCTTTATCCATTTGTGAACAATTTGGTCGTTTCCATGTCTTAGCTATTATAAAGACTACTTCAATGAACAAGTAACACACAAATTTCTATGAGGTATGGATTTAATTTCCTTTGGGTATATACTCATAAGAGGGAGTTCTGGACCAAATGGGTAGTCCTATTTTTAATTTTTATTGGAAACCTCTGTATTATTCTCCTCATTGGCTGCACCAATCTTTATTCCCTCACAGTGTCCAAAGGTTTCCTTTCCTCCATGCCCTAATCTACACTTACCTCCTTACTAATATGAACGCAGGTGAGGTGATGTCTATTCATGGATTTGATGTCTATTCATGGATTTGCATTTCCTTGATGATTAGTAATGCTGTGCACCATTTTTCATAATTGCTGGTCATTTTTTTTATGTCAAGTTTTGAGAAATGTCTATTCAAGTCCTTTGCTAATTATTGAATTGATATTACTTCCTCTGCTATTGAATTCTTTGAGTTTCTCATACATTTTGTATATTAATCCCTTATCTGATACATAGCTTACATATATTTCCTTAAATCCACTGACTGCCTTTTCATTTTATTGTTACCTTTGCTGTGCAAAACCATTTTAATTAGATTTAGTCCCACGTGCTTATTTTTATTTTTGAGAAATGTGCTTTTGCTGAGATATACAAAGTCATCTTTGCCGAGGCCAATATGGCAAGGAGTTCTCCTCATATGATTTTTTTCTAGAAATTTTACAGTTTATAATCTTGTGCTTAGGTCTTTGAACCACTTTGAGTTAATGTTGTATACAGGGATTTTTGTATATTTATATAAAGCACAAAGTCCCAATCCCATTCTTTGCATGTTTCCCAACATCATTTGTTAAAGAGATTGTCCTTTTCTCATTGTGTCTTCTTGGTTGGCCATTTAAAAAGCTAGTGGAATGTGTGTGCTTGAGTTTATTTCTGGGCTCCTCTTCTGTCTCATTTGTCATGCATCTCCTACTGCTTTTATTACTATTGTTTTGTAGTATAATTTGAGATCAGGAAAAGTGATGTCTTCAATTCTCTTTCCTTTCTCATGATTGTTTGGGCCATTTGGGGATTTTTGTGGTTCCAAAAAAAAATTCAGGGCTTTTTTTTCTTTTCTTTCTTTCTTTTTTTCTTTTTTTTTTTTTTGTATTTCTGTGAAAAATGCTATAGGAATTGCAGCAATTGCATTGAATGTGCATAATGCATTGGATACTGTGGAAATATTTCCAGTATACTAGTGGAAACTATAAATTGTATTATACAATTATATGATTTAATACTCATAATGTGCATACCAGGTTATGATTATAGTACTATTACCTGAAAAGTGTTTAAAAGATATATAAAGAAGGGGCACTGTGGTGCAGGCCTGTAATTCCAGCAACTCAGGAAGTTGAGGCAGGAGGATCTCAAGTTCAAGGTCAGCCTGTCAATTCAGCAAGACTGTGTTTCAACATAAAAAATTAAAAGGATTGTAGCTCTGTGGTAAAACTCCCTGCCTCCCCTCTCTGAGCTCAATCTTTAGTACCAGAAAAATATAAAAAGAAGATGCACAAGGAACACAATGAGATAGTCCTTTATGTGAGAGGAGGATTATAGGACATCTCATAGAGGTTACATTTAAACTGAGCATAATGAGTTGAATTGTATCCTCCCTCCCCAGTTAACATGTGAAGTCCTGAATTCCAGTATTTCAGAACATGACCTTCTTTGGAGATGTGAACTTCAGAGAGTTAATCAAGTTAAAATAGGATCATTAGGATGGGCTGTAATAGAATATGACTGGTATCCCTATACAAAGGAAAATTAGAAGAGACACCTACTCAGAGAGATGGCATGTGGATGTGAAGGCAGAGATCAGGGTGATGGTTACAAGGAATAGTAAAGAAAACACCAGAAGCTAGGAAAGCAGTACTGAGGAGACTCTTCCTTACAGCTTTCAGAAGGAGCCAACCTGCCAACACTGTGACCTCAGACTTCTTCAGAAGGTGAGAGAATGAATTTTTGTATGTTGTTGGCACCTTTGTCTAGTATGAAATTGTTGAGGGCCACAGCGGAGTCAGGATGACACATGGCATCTTGCCAGAAGGGAGTGGTTGAGAGGTGACACCAGTGAGCCATTGAGATTGATGGTTATGTTAAGCTGGATTGATTCAATTGTATATAGACCCCTGCTGTCCACCTTGGGTGCCTGGTACTTTGGAGTTCTTGCAAGGATTCCTGGGGAGTTCGCATTGGTTGGTGAAGTTCCTGTGGAGGGAGTTCCGGTTGGTGTGGTGTGCCAGAGAGGAGCCACGTGGGTGGCTTTAGGGAGAGTTCCGGGGAGTGTGCGTGGAGTGCTGTTGGAGTTCAGGCAATAAAGTTTCCTGTTTGAACATACAAGTGCTTTGTGGCGGCTTGGTGATTTGTGGCCAGTCAGACTGCAGCATGAAATAACTATATTTATGTGGGTTTGTCTCTGTGTCCTGTATTCTGTACCATTTGTCTTCATGTTTCTTTTGGTGCCAATACCATGCTGCTTTTATTAGTGTAGCTCTTAGTATAATTTAAGGTCTGGTATCAATCAAGAACACAAATAAAGAGCCTACAGAATGGGGGAAAGTCTTTGCCACCCGCCCCACACATAGAGTGTTAATGTCTAGGATATATAAAGAACTCAAAAAAGTTAACACCAAATAAACAAATGACCTAATCAATAAATGGAGAAAGGAATGGAACAGACACTTCACAGAAGAAGAAATAAGACTGGTCAACAAATATATGAAAAAATGTTCAACATTACTAGCAATTAGAGAAATACAAATTAAAACTACACTGAAATTTCATCTCACTTCAGTCAGAATATCAATTATCAAGAATACTAGAACAACAAAAATTGTCAAGGATGTGGAGGAAAAAGTTTAGTCATATATTGCTGAAAATTGCACTAATTAAGACTGCAAATTAATGCAACTACTCTGGAAAGCAGTGTGGAAATTCCTCAGAAAACTTGGAATGCAATCACAATCTGGTCCAGTTATCCCATTCCTTATCATATGCTCCAAATACTTAAAATCATCATACCGTAGTGACACAGCCACATCAATGTTTATAGCAGCTCAATTCACAATAGCTAAGCTATGGAACCAAACTAGGTGCTATTTAACAGATGAATGGATAAAGAAAATGTACATATACAGAATGGAATATTATTCAGCCATAAAGTAGGATGAAATTATGGCATTTGCCAGTAAATGGATGGAACTGAAGTCTATGATGCTAAGTGAAATAAGCTAATCCCTAAAAGCCAAAGCTGAATGTTCTCTCTGATATGCAGATGTGGAGTCACAATAGGCCATGGGAAGGGAAAATTAGAGGTTCATGGGATTGAACTGGGAGGAACAGGGGAAGGGAGTTGGGGATGGGAATGGGAAAGACAAATAGCACTGAACATGACTTTCCTAAGTTCATATATGAATACATGACCAGTGTAACTCCATATCATGTGCAACCACAAGAATGGGAAGTTATACTCCCTGTAGGTATTACATGTCTAAATACATTCTACTGTCATGTATAGCCAAAAAGAACAAATAAAAATTTTTTAAAAGAGATAAAATTGATCTAAATGTGCCTACTAGATGATTAGCAAAAGATTGTTAGAGAATGGATGGCAGTTTTTATAATAACTATGGATAAGGGATAAAGATGAAAGATGTTTCAAAAGAAGAGTTAAAAAACATTTTTTTTTTGTCCCAAAGGAAACATACATGACCTCAAGAAAAAAAATGAACTAGTTCTGCTTACTTAGGGCTTATGTGGGAAACATTTTATTTTATTGTGATTCAAAAAGCACTTGGTGAGTATTGTTGCCTATTCCAGTGCCACAAGTTATATACCAGCAATTTCATAAACTCTTATATTTCTCATTATATTTTATTGTATATGCCACAGTAGATACATATTCCCTTGTCTCTGCATAAAAATATAAGTTTATAAACTGTGTTGCATTTTTAGTATAAAATATAAAATTCCTCTGCTAGTTAAATTGCAAAAAGTTTTGCCATAAAACATTACTGTTTGTGTTTTTTTCTTTTCAAATAAAGGAAAAATAATACAAATCTTCTATTTGCACTCATGGAAAACTACTTTATTATAAACTTCTCATTCAAATAGTTTATTTTCTTTGTTTTAGTCAGCTTTTTTTGTTACTATGACCAAAAGACCTGACAAGAACACTGTTGGAAGAGGAAAAGTTTATTTGGTACTCATGGTTTTAGATCTCAGTCCATAGATGGCTGACTTCATAGCTCTGGGTACAAGGTGGAGCAGAACATCATGGCAGAAGAATATGGGAGAGGAAAGCTGTTCAGAACCTGGCAATCAAGAAGCAGAGAGAGCATTCTGTTCACCAGGGACAAAATATATAGGGACCTATTTCCTCAGCCACACCCCACCTTCCTACAGTTACTGACCAGTTAATTTCTATCCGTGGATTAATGCTCTGATTAGGTTAAGACTCTCATAACCCAATCATTTCATTTCTGAACTTTCTTGCATTATCTCACACATGAGCTTTTGCAGGACACCTTATATTTAAATCACAGCATGCTTTAAGTTTCATTTGAATCTTAAAAAGAAAAGAAGGGCCATGTGGCTGTGTTAGAAAGAAATTAAGAATTGTGTCATTGCAGAAAATTACTGGGTACCTAGAAGCTACTGTTTGGTTTTTAACTATTTTGTTTCTAGGTATGTATGTCAGCTTGACAAACTGGTTGTTTCTTTTCACTCAGATCAATCAGTCCCTACAGTTTGCATTTCCACTAAGTGTTCTGTCCAGACTCTGGTTGTTTCAAAGAGGATCTACAGTGAAATTCTTCTTTTACAATTTCCTATGTTAGATAGTTCTCCTACACTTCTTCCCTAAGCACCCAGACACCCATACACACTTGTACTCTGTCCTGGCCCCGCCTGCCCAAGAGTCTCTCTTCTTTTATTTGTTCTTGCTTATTTCTCACTCCCCACTTTGCAGCTCATGACTTTCTCACAGCTTCCTTCAAGCTTCCCTCTGCAGTTGGTTCTAATTCAGTTGCAAACCATCTCCTCCAAGTATTCATACCAGGGCCCAAGGCCATCCACTCTGTGAACCCAGTTGCATCCTGTGAATGACTCTATTATTTTGTTTCTCTCTATTTTCCTGAAAATACCTAAATTCAATCTCCACTTATGGAATTTGAAATTATAGAAGGCAAATTGCTTTATAGAAACTGATACAAACTGTATTTTGTATCAGCACTGATTCTGTTCACCAATCATTAAAGTAAATCAGTCAGTGACAAATTCCTTCAGTTTTCCTTGAGTTGGAGAATGTCTTTATCACCCTTACCTTCTGGAGGATAGTTTTGCTGGATATAGAATTTGCAGTTGACAGTACTTTTCTTCTAGCACTTGAAAAATACTTTACTCTCTTATGGTTTCCATGATATGTAATTTCTCTTTGACTCCTTTCAAGATCTTTTCTTTGTGTAGTTTAATGATGACCTGTCTTTGTGTGGATTTCCACAACTGCATGAAACTCTCAGTTTGTGTCTTTTGCAAAACTTGAGAAATTTCAATTTTGATTTTTTTTTCAAATGCATGATCATCCCCTCTGTCTTTATCCTTTTTTTAGGGACTTAAAGAATATTTGCTCTTTTGTTCTCATATCCTAGGTGCCTAAAGATCTGTTTACTTTTTTTCAGCCTATACTTTCTATTGTTCAGATTAAAAAATTTTACTGTTTTGTCCTCAAAATTTGAGTTTATAATTTTCATTTTTACTATTGATTATACCCAATGAGTTTTTAAAGTTCTGCTTATTGTTTATTTCAGCTCCATAATTTTCAATTTTTAATAACTTCTGTTTCTTGAGAATCACTGTTTCTCTATCATTTCAAGAGAATTCATAATTATTTGTTGAAACATTTTTATGGTGATGGTTTTAAATTCCTTGAGAGATAAATCCTGCACCTTATTCATCTCAGTGTTAGTGTCAGTTGAATTTTCTCATTCAAGTTGTGATTTTCCTGGTTCTTGCTATGATGGTGATTTTTTTTTTCTTCTGGCTGTAACCTATAATTTTGACTATTATATTAAAAACTCTAAGTTCCACTTAAACTATTCTATTTTATCAAGAATTCATACTGTTTAGGTTTGGCACACAGCTCCAGGACTGCTTTTTTGATTCCAATTATAGTATAATTTTCAGAAATATGTGGTGCTATGTTGGATTGTTTGGTTTATCTCGTGCCATTAGAACTCCTACTTGTCCCTGCTGATGCTACATGAGTGGCTGGAAGGATCTTAACAAATCCAGGCTGTTGTGCCCCTTTGGATGAATGAAGGGATTTTGACCATAGGACAAAAGGTGCTTTCTGAGCTGGGAGCTAGTGGTGGTGGCTCCTCACTGCCTATGAGAGACCAGAGTGTTTGCTTTCCTAGCAAGGGCAATTATTAGAGCATGACTCTCTGTGATTATCCCCCACAGCTGAACATTTTTCCCCTTCTCCAGCCTAGTCCAGGCCCTTGTCACTGCTCATGTAAATCAGTGCACTTACTGCCAAATAGTTTTCTGACCCAATGCCATCACTTTCCCAATATCTTCTTCTTCCTTAAGCTAGTTAAAAAAAAAACAGTTAGGATTATGCCATTTTTCTCACCAGAAACGTTGTCAGATTATTCCTTCACTTATTCAACAAATGTTTAATTGCATACTATATATGAGGCACTGTGTATTAACTGTCTACTAAATAAAATCCAAAAACCTGGCCAGCCTCTGTCATCTGACCCTAGACTCCCTGCCTATGCTTCAGATTCCATTTTGTCTGTCTCCTCTTAGACCTTGTTCCTTTGGTTCTTTTTGCCTCTAACTTCTGAGGATTTCTACTCACAAAGATGCTCATATTTTCTCATTCAAAAATAACTTACACTTGGAAGGAGACCCTCATTGTTATACAAAATTACATATAAGAGGAAGTGAGGGGAAAGGGGGAAAAAAACAAGGAGGAGAAATGAATTACAGTAGATGGGGTAGAGAGAGAAGATGGAAGGGGATTGGATGGGAGGGGGGATAGTAGAGGATAGGAAAGGCAGCAGAATACAACAGACACTAGTATGGCAGTATGTAAAAACGTGGATGTGTAACAGATGTGAGTCTGCAATCTATATACGGGGGGGGGGGTGGGAGTTCATGACCCACTTGAATCAAATGTATGAAATATGATATGTCAAGAGCTTTGTAATGTTTTGAACAACTAATAATAAAAAAAGAAAATCAGGTCTGATAAAACTGGAAAAAAAGAAAATAAATCTCTAAACACAATACATTAAGAGATGAACTTGAAAATTACCTCTAGATAGGGAGGAGAGGTAGGAGGGAAAGGGAAGGAGAAGGGGAATTGCACGGAAGATGGAAGGAGACCCTCATCGTTATACAAAATACATGTATGATGATGTGAGGGGAAAAAAGACATTATATTGGGTAGAGAGAAGTGATGGGAGGGGAAAGGGAGGATAGGAAGGGAAGCAGAATAAAATAGACACTAGTATTGCTGTATGTATATACATGTCTGTATAACCAATGTGATTCTGCAACCTGTACACTCAGAAAAATGAGAAATTATACCCCATTTGATTCAAACGTATGATATGTCAAGATCATTGTATTGTCATGTGCAACTAATAAAAAAAGAAATGTTAAAAAAAACTTACACACACACATACCACTTCCTCAGTTTTATGACTATCCACTTCATTGAAAATTTGTATTTTTTCTGTTTCCTCCACATAACCTTCCACTTTTTCAAACCTCGTAGTCCAGTAAGTTGTGTGATATAATTTTCAGCAGTTGTGTGATATAATCAGATTCATATTTTATAAAATAGATAGCTGCACTGTGAGGAGCAGACTGAACAGAAGAAAGGAAGCATAAAGTCATCTTAAGCAAGTACCGCTGTCAGCAAGTTCTTTCTCTAGGCAGGAGATGATAGTGACATGGACATGGGTGAAAAAATGTTCAACATCTCTAGTAAAATGCAAATCAAAACTAAGATTTCATTTCACTCCAGTCAGAATGGCAATTATCAATAATTCAAGCAACAACAAGTGCTGGTGAGGATGTGGGGGGAAGTTACATGAATTAATTGCTGGTGGGACTGCAAAATGGTGCAACCACTCTGGAAAGCAGTATAAAGATTCCTCAGAAAACTTGGAATGGAATCACAATTTGATCCAGCTATCTCACTCCTTGGTCTATAACCAAAGGACTTAAAATCAGCATATGGCAGTGATGCAGCCCCCTCAATGTTTAGAGCAGCCCAATTCACAATAGCTAAGCTGTGAAACCAACTTACATGCCCTTCAGCAGATGAATGAATAAAGTAACTGTGGTATATATACACAATGGAATATTACTCAGCCTTAAAGAAGAATGAAATTTAGCATATGCCAGTAAATGGATGGAGTAGGAGAATATTATGCTAAGCAAAATAGGCCAATCCCCAAAAAACCAAAGGCCAAATGTTTTCTCTGATAAATGGATGGTGATTCATAAAGAGGAGGGCAGGGTAAGAATGGAGGAACTTGGGATTGTGAAGAGGGGAGGAAAGGAAGAGGATGAGGTGTAGTGGGGGGAAGATTGTGGAATGAGATGGACATTATTACCCTATGTACGGGTTATTATTGAACTGAATGGTATGACTCTACATCATGTATAACCAGAGAAACAAAACATTGTGCTCTATTTGTGTAAAAAGTAAATAAACAAATAAGACGAAGGGTTTAGATTAAAAAAAAAAGATGTGGGGATAGAGTATGGAGGAATTAAAAAGATATGTACAAGATACAATTCAAATGAGTGCATAACTACTTGGATATTAGAGATGGAAAGAGATGGGAAGTCAGAGATGACTTCTTGTATCTGGCATGAGCAACTCTAGGGAAAATAGTTTTACTGATCACATTAGAAAAATCTAGAGAAGAGCATGCTCAACCTTAAATATTATGCATCAAGTTAAGGTTCATGTGAGACATATCCATGGTGATATAATACAGTATGTGTATGTGGAGCTCAAACTGGAGGAAAGTTCTGGGTAACTAATTGCAAAAATGGCCACAAATTACAGATGTCCTTCAGCAGTTCCCACCCACACTGACCAGGCTGGCATTGATTTGGCCAGTGAACATTATGAAGCATGATGACAGCAGAAATTTCAAAATCACATGGACAACAAGACAGGCTTTCTTGCTACTCCTGGGAACCTTGCAACTGACTATCATATGATGAAACCCCACCAGCATCCTGGTCAATGATCTTCTGGTTCAATCATCCCCATTGTCCTGGCCCAGAGCCTGTCAGAGAGGAGAATAAAAGAATTGCAGGTCATGCGGCCCCATCAAACTTCTTGCTGATAGCAGGTACAAGCACGGCAGAATCAGCTGAGCTAGCTTGGCTAAAAAGAACCATCCAGCAGGTCAAAATCCTAAATAAAATCATTTTAAGCCAATATATTTTGGAGTGGCTTATAATATAGCAAAAATTAAATAATACAATTTACTGGGGATATAATAACAGTAGACAAGAAACAAAGAGCTCATTTTACATTATCTCAGTGTAAAATGTTTTGCACAGGTAAACTAAAAATCATAAAGGATGTTAAAATATTAAGATGAAGAGTGAAGTTATTTGATATAGAAAGTTTAAAGACATTAATATTTTTTAAAAAAGAGGTTTTCTCAGAGCTATTTAGCTGTTCCTTCACAGAACTTAAAGAAGCCTGAGGATATAGAAATTACAAACTTCTAAAGTCTACAGATTGTTTGATTCCAGGACTATATAGCTTTGGTTTTACTAAATACTCATCTATTGGTTAATGTTAAAATGGTGACTTCATTAAAATTATTTTAGGCCTTTGGATATTTGTGTTAAATTTTTCCAAGTTTGTGTCAAGGTATATTTTCTACCTTGATTTTCCAAATGCTAATTCTGTGCTTTATGCATGTTTCATGGACAGCAGGAAAAAATTTATAGCCTTCAGATAAAATTATAGGTGTGAAATGTTCCACAAATAGCAATAATTTACCATATCGTTTGACGTATTTTCCCCCTTAAACATCATTTACATAGAATTCTAGAGTTGTCATATCAAAAGATTCTTCTAGTAAGGAAAATTATTTCTGTCTTTTAAGAGTTTTTTTTTTTTAACAAAATGAGTAAAAACCAAATCTATGAAATGGGGGCAGTAATGGTTGTATCTCACCAAGACTTCAACTGCATGTTTATAGTTATTGGCCATCTAGCACTTGTTTTGCTACATTTCTGAAGTCTCTACAGATACTCTAACTTAAGTATGTTTGAAGAAACTAAGATAATTAAAAGATGAACAACGAATTGATGCCAATCTATCCGGTAGCTAAAATATTGGAAATTTAATGATAAGGAATGCATTAGCTTCTCATTTGTACTGTGACAAACTGCTACAAATTTAATTCCAAACAATAGAAATACATTATCTTATAAGTCTGGAGTTCAAAAGCCCAATATGTCTCAGTAGGTGTCTTAGTCTACTTGAGTTTCCATATTAAAATATGAAATACTGTGTGGTTTAGATGACAGGAATTTATTTTATCACAATTCTGGAGGGTAGAAAGTCAAAAATCAAGGTTCTGGTCAATTTGGTTGTTTGTGAGGGCTCTCTTCCTGTTTTGCAGATGTACATGTTCTTGTCCTCACATGGTTGAGGGGCCAAGGAGAGAGAGCAGGAGGGAAGGAGGGAGGGAGGGAGAGAAAGAGATAGGTAGAGAGATGCCGCAGTCTGGCTGGGCACCAATCACCGAGCCACCACAAAGCACTTGTATGTTCAAACAGGAAATTTTATTGCCTGAACTCCAACAGCACTCCACGCACACTCCCCCGGAACTCTCCCGAACGCCACCCACGTGGCTCCTCTCCGGCACACCACACCAACTGGAACTCCCTCCACCGGAACTTCACCAACCAACATGAACTCCCCAGGAATCCCGGGAGAACTCCAAAATAGCGGGAGCCGAGGCGGATAGCAGGGGTCTATATACAATTGAGTCAATCCAGCATCATCTTAATGGCTCACCTCTCAACCATTACTTCTGGCAAAATGCCAGGGGCCATTCCGACTGGGCTGTGGCTCTCAGCAGAGAAAGAGAGAGAAAGAGAGAGAATATGAGAGAATGCTCCGGTATCTCTTCCTCTTCTCACCAGGCACTAACCCTGTTGGATTAGGTTCCCACATTTAAAACCTCATTCAGCCCTATCACCTCCTCATAGGCCTAACTGCAATTACATTCATATTAGGAGTTAGGACATTGACATATGAATTTGTGGGTTTGGGGCACACAAACATTAAGGCTATAACACTAGGTTTGAATCAAGTGTTGGCAGTACTTGGTTTCTTTCTGCAGACCTAAGGCTGCTGTAACAAAGTGCCACAAAGTGGGGAGCTTAAAATTACAAAAAATGATTCTTACAGCCCTGGAGGCCCCAAGCTTCAAATCAAGGTATCAACGAGGTTGGTCCCTCCTGAGAGTGCTGAGGGAGAATCTGCTTGTACCTTTCTCCCAGCTTCTGATGGTTTGTAAGCAATCTTTGGTCTTCCTTAGCTTATATCATGCCTGGCTCCAACCCTCCGTATGCACAGGAGTTCTCCCTGAGTCTCCTCACACAATACCCCTCTGTGAATGTCTCTCTGTGTCACAATTTCTTCTTTTTATAAGAACACCAGTCATAGTGTATTAGGGTCTACCCCAATGACCTCATTTTTTTCCTTACCCTTCTTAAAAAAACCCTACGTCCAAATAAAGTCATATTTTGAGGTTCTGTGCATTAGGATGCCAATACATCCTTTTGAGGGACACGATCCATAGTAGTCAGCAATGCCCCTCAAGTGCATTACATCATATTTCATTACATCATCCTTATCTCCTCCTGACTTTCTCTTTCACTTCAAAGGACCCTGTGATTACAGTGGACTCACACAGATAATCCATAATGCAGGATAATTTCCCTATTTTAAGATCAGCTGATTATCTGTCTTAATCCCATCTGTGGTCTCAGTTCCCCTTTATTACCTTTTAACGTAATATATTCACATGTTACAGAAATTAGGAGATGGATATCTCAGGAGGGCCATTTTTTGCCTGTCACAGAAAAAAATTGTTATTTACTAAAACTCTTAGCACTCCTGGCTGTGGCTAGAAAGAAGAGTTAGAAAACCAACTATGTTTGGGAACACACAGGCGATGTGACTCGGCAGTGGTGGCTAACCTTTCTTCCAAGGAGAAAGGCTTTTGAATTTTGAATGAACTAAGGACATTTGTTGCCAGAGGTAAAGTATTGTGAATAGAGGAGTAGTTGAACATTTCCAGAGAATTCTTGCGTATAACCTCCCTCAATTTTACACGGAGCATCCACTTCTCCTCTCAGTAAATGCTTTAAATAAATACTCAACAAATACTAAGACTGAGCCCAGACTTGTTCTGCTCTTTTGTGCATAATTGTGGGCTAAAATGCTGAGTTCAATTTCAAGGCAATTTTGTCTTAAGAAATAGTCCTAGGAGAATCAGGCATCTCATGTGCCCCATCCTATCCCTGAATATCTACACACACACACACACACACACACACACACACACACACACACACTATTGCTAATTCACTAGTGAAAAGAAGGAGATAGAGAATAGATTTTTTTTTATGTTATCCTCACTTAAAACATGTTTGTTTTCCTGAATCGGGTGAATATTTAGAATTCTGGTACAATCTTCTTCCTGTTTGAGCCCATTCTCATTTTTGCTGAATAGTTAGATGTTGCATAACGGTTTTCCCAGAATTTATGTAGTTCATATTTATTTTTATTATTATACATTTACTGAGACTTCTTACATTTAAAATGTAAATTCATTTGGGAAAGTATACATTCCAATCTCCTGAACTAAAAGACTGAGTTGAGTATCACATTTAGTATATCTAACAGAAGGAATTATTTAATAACATTCTGAATTCTTTTCAAAATCTTTTCCAGGATCACAGTTCATTGCTATAAAGACTGGAATTGTCTTTGGAAGTATGAAACAGAGAGAAGGATAGAACAGAGGAAAAGACAAAGAGCTAATATTTGAAGAAATACAAATTTTTAAAATGGGAGAATAATGGAAATAAAAGAAAGATAAATCTTTGGAAGGTGAACACGAGAATACTTAAAATGGGAAAACTCAGAATTCTTAGGGAATGGGGATAAGATTCTGGACAGAGAGATACAGAGAAAACTAAGGAAGTAAATATGGTCATGTACCACCCAGCAACGTCTTGATCAATGATGGACTATATGACAGTACGTATGATAGCTGTCCAACAAGATTCTACTGAAGCTGAAAATTTCCCATCATTCAGTGGTGAAGTAGCCATCATGACATCACAGTGCAAAGCACTACCCTCACAGCTGTGGTGATGTGAGTGTAAGCAAGTCTACTGCTCCACCAGCCACACCAAGTATAATGTATACTATTATGTAGAGTTCATAATACTTGGTAATGATACTAAATGACTGTTGCTGGCTCACATGTTGACTATGCAATTCTCTTTATCATTTTGGAGTGCACCCATTGTCCTCTAAAAATAAAAATAGCTTAACTCTAAACCAGGCTCAGACAGGTCCTTCTTCTGTGTTCCAGAAAAAGGCATTATCGTCATAGATGAGAGCCACATGTGTGTTCCTGCCCCTATCGACCTCCTTATAGTGGAAAAGACATTGAGGTGGAAGATGGTGATGTTCATGGCCATGACCCTGTGTGGGCCTAAGGTAGTTGGGGAGTTCTGGATCTTAGATTTAACAAATTTTTTAAAAAGTAGAACAAACTTTAATTTTTTTTTCAAAATAGGGGGTTTCCATCAACATTCCAGGCCAAAGGCAAAGCTCGGGCAGAGCCGCAGGGCCAGGAAAACTGCCAGATGAGAAACATGTTCCAAGGGCGCGGGGAGGCCACCCCAACAGGAGCAGAGACTTCTCAGGGAAGTAGAACTGGGCCAAGTCCGAGCTGTGGGCAGTCTGCGCCACGCCAGTGACCTTGTAACCTGCTGCCCTTTTCTGTTGCAGATAACCAGGGAACTGATGCGGCTTCACCTGAATATCAGTTTGTAAAGAGCAGAAAATAAATCAGTTTCAGCTCTGTGTGGAGTAAAATGAAAGTTAACAAAAAAACCTCTTAAACTAGTTAAAGGTATTTTTAAAGGAAAAAAAATCACAACAATATATATATATATATTAAGAAAACCCTCCCAACTCACAATTTTATAAGAATCATTTCTAAATCAAGAGTGAGCTATCTCAGGACACATTTTACTGAAAGTAATATCGCATTATTGATGATTTCTAAAAATAAAACTGTGAAATATGGAGAAAAAAAATTTACAAAATATACAAAGAAAGGAAAATATTTCACACAACCGTGCAATGTGTTTAGGTTTTAAGTTGTGTATTATTAAAAATGACAAAATTTTAAAATGTATGTTAATGAAGTCAAAAGGTAAAGTAAGCTAAGTCTAATTTATTATTGGGAAAAGAAGATTTTTTTGGAGGGGGGGGCGGTAACTAGGGATTGAACCCAGGAGTATTCTACCACTAAGATACATCCTCAGCTCTTTCATTTTTTTTTATTTTGAGATAGGGGCTCACTAAGTTGCCAAGGCTAGCCTCAAACTTATGATCCTTCTGGGATTATAGATATACATCACTATACCTGACTAGTGAAGAAAGAATATTTTTTTTTTGAAGTTTAGTGTAGCCTAAGGGTCCACTGATTACAAAGTCTATAGTAGTGTGCAGGAATGTCCTAGATCTTCACCTTCACTCCCTCACGGACTCTCCCAGAGCAACTTCCAGTCCTGCAGGTTCCAGTGAGTGAAACTCTTATTTGTAGATTCATGGCTTTTTGTTTTAATTTTTGGTTGTATATGGACACAATGACTTTTTCCTATTTATTTATTTTTATGTGGTACTGAAGATTGAATCAAGTGCCACACAAGAGCTAGACAAACGCTTTTACCACTGAGCCACAACCCCAGCCCCGAGCTCATGGCTTTTTATAAGTTATTTTTACTTTACCTTTTCTGTGTCTGGATATACAAATACCGTTGTATTATAACAGGCTACAATATTCAGTTTAGTGACATGTTGCTGTACAGGTTTGTAGCCTGAGAGCAATAGACTACATCATGTGGCCCAGGCGTAGAATAGGCTATGGCACCTAGCTCTACCCAAGTACCCTCTATGATATTTGCACAAAGACAAAGTCACCAAATGACACATTTCTCAGAGAGTATCCTATCTCAGTTTATATCCTTATCATTATGTGATGAGGACTCTAATGATTAGAAAAGGAAATTCCAGACATAAAAATAAGGGGGATGTGAAACAGGAATGAAAATATGAGCAAGGAACAAAAGTAGGGACGCATAACCTGGAGGCTAAGATATATTATTCTATAGAGTACTTTTTATCAGTATAAAGGGAAGGGGAAAAAAAGAATGTATGATCAGATTATGATAAAAAGTGAAGAGATGACGGCAGCCAGAGGGCCAGAGGCCTCTCATGCCACTTGGAGAATGCTACATTCTGACTTTGAACATTGACTGGAATTCATTCTTGTTAACACAAATCCAGGAATGATGAATCTCTGGGTGCAACACAATGACCCCAGATTCATAAATCACCCATACCTTCTGTACCTATGAGTTTTATAAATGATTCTCCAGGCATAGTAATCATAGTCTGTGGGAAAATTCTCACAGTCTGTGAGACTTCCTTTTTTAGCAATTTTCCTCTGTAAAGTTGTCATCCTGCATTGAGAGTGCTGTCCCCTAAGAGCAGTTGCCTCCATGCCCTCCACAAGTTTGCAAGGTTGTGGATCCTGAAGTCACTTCCAGAGCCTTCATGTGTCATTTTCAGAGAAGATTAGGAAAATTTACAAATTAGTATTTCATGCCTGTATAAAAATTGGATTATTTCTGTGTTTAGGAGCTGGACCAAAACAATGTAATAAAAACCAAAGTTCTGATAATATTCAACATTGAATATTTCATCAAATGCCCCAGTGACTCCCTTTGGAATTTGGTGATCTTGCTTGTAGACTCTGATTATAGAGATGTAAACAAATTTACAAATGAGTGGTGAAATGATTTTTATAGGATCCCCTTGTCGTCTTAGGCAGGAGTGTATATGTGTGCATGTGCTCACATACATGGCAGTTTTCAAAATTAATTCTGATCTGTTTACTTGGAAAAGAAGTTTCATGTTCAAAGCTTCATGTGTGTTATGCTTTGGATGTGAGGTGTCCCCCAAAATCTCATGTGTGAAACAATGCAAGAAGGTTTAGAAAGAAATTATTGGATTGTAAGAGTCTTAACCTAATCAGTAAATTAATCCCTGATGGGATTAACTGAATGTTGACTTAAGGAAGGTGGGTGTGGCTGGAGGAAGGGGTTCATTCAGAGCATGGTTATGGGGTATCTACTTTGTATCTGGAGAGTGAAGTGTCTCTGCTTTCTGATCATCGTGTGAGCTGCTTCCCTCTGCACACTCTTTCTTCCACCATGATGTCTTGCCTCACCTGGAGCCCCGAGGAATGGAGCTGGCCTTCTATGGACTAAGACCTCGGAATCCATGAGCCCTCAAATAAACCTTTCCTCCTCTACTGGTTCTGGGTGGGTCCTTTATTTGCAGTGGTGGAAAAGCTGACTAAAGCAATATATCTCCAAAGTTCTTACCTTTTCAAATAAAAATCTCCTCATTAAAATTTATAAGTAAAGAAATAATTTGTAATTTTATCATTCAGATACCCAGATTGATGTGAAATGAAAAGAAAGTGAGAAATTGCTGTGTCAAGCACTCCAGAATCATCTGTCATGAACTCTTTCTAGCGTCAAGTAATGATAAATGAAAAAGGTGAAGGATGGACAAAGTCTCATGAAATGAGTCCAGATGAGAGCTTGCATTACACAAATGTTCTTGGTTTTTTAAAATTATTTTTTAATTTGTTTTAATTAGTTATACATGGCAGTAGAATGCATTTATGCACTTTGATGTATCATACAGAGATGGGATAGAATTTCTCACTTTTCTGAGTGTACATGTTGCAGAATTATATTGGTCATGTAGTCACTATATACATAAAGTAATTATGTATGTGTCATTCTACTATCTTTCCTATCCCCACATCCCCTCTCCTCCCTGTCTTTCTGACAGGAGTGAGATGAAATCTTAGAGTAGTTTTGATTTGCATTTATCTAATTGCTAGAGATGTTGAACGCTTTTTCATATATCTGTTGATCAATTGTATTTCTTCATCTGTGAAGTGTCTGTTCAGTTCCTTGGCCCATTTATTGATTGGGTTATTTGGGTTTTGTTGTTGTTGTTGTTGTTAAGTTTTTTCAGTTCTTTATATATCCTAGAGATTAATGCTTTATTGAAGGTGGATGTTGTAAAGATTTTCTCCCAGTCTGTAGGCTCTCCCCTCATGTTATTGATTGTTTCCTTTGCTGAGAGGAAGCTTTATAATTTTAATTCATCCCATTTATTGATTCTTGATTTTATTTCTTATGCTTTAGGAGTCTTGTTAAGGAAGTCAGATCCTAGGCCAACATGGTGAAGATTTGTGTCTATTTTTTCTTCTATTAGGTGCAGGGTCTTGGTTCTAGTGCCTAAGTCTTTGATCCACTTTGAGTTGATCAAGCGGGGTTCATCCCAGGGATGCAGGTTTGGTTCAACACATGGAAATCAACAAATATAATTCATCATGTTAATAAACTTAAAAACAAGAATCATATGATCATCTCAATAGATGCAGAAAAAGCATTTGACAAAATACAACACATCTTCATGTTCAAAACACTAGAAAAACTAGGGAGAGTAGAAACATACCTCAACATTGTAAAAAGTATATATGCTAAAACCAAGGCCAGCATCATTCTAAATGGAGAAAAATTGAAAGCATTCCTTCTAAAAACTGGAACAAGACAAGATGTCCTCTTTCACCACTTTTATTCAACATCATCCTTGAAACTCTAGACAGAGCAATTAGACACACACACACAAAAAGAAATTAAAGTGATACAAATAGGTAAAGAGAAGCCAGACAGCCCAGATCCATCCACACCATCCTGTGTGGGTCTCAGATGCACAGCAAGCATGGCTCACCCATCCCCCAGTGGGGCAGACACCACCAGAGCATAGCCTCTGGTGCAGGACCACCCCTTCCAACCAGCAGACTACCCAGGGAGGTCAAGCCCAGTGGCCCAGATCCACTCACTCCAACTTATGCAGGACCCAGATCCAGCATGCAGTAGCATTAATTGAGGAACACCAGCAGGGTCTGGAAGCCCAACATCAAGGTGAGGTACAGACAATCTGCACGGTTACTACAAGAATATAGGGTAGAAACTGTAATATCTCAGATCCACACTGCAAGAAAGGAAGACACATACACATCATGAAAAAACAAGGGAGGAAAGTGCCCCAAATAAACCAGGACATTATAATAACAGAATCCATGGACAGCAAAGTTGATGAAACGTCAGAGAAGGAGTTCAGAAGGTTCATAAATAAAATGATCTGTGAATTAAAGAATGAACTAAATGAGCAAATACGGGCAAACATTGATCACTCCAACAATGAAATAAGAGAGCAAATACAGGTAGCAAGATTGCTTCAAGAGATTGATAGAGACTCTGAAAGAAAACCAGTCTGAAATCCTTGAAATGAAGGATTCAGTATATCAAATAAAAAAACAATAGAAAGCATAACCAACAAACTAGATCACTTGGAAAAAAGAACATCAGATAATGAAGACAAAGTATTCAATCTGGAAAATAAAGTTGATCACACAGTGAAGAAAGTTAGAAACCCCGAATAGAATATCCAAGAATTAAGGGACAGCATCAAAAGACCAAATATAAGAGTTATTGGGATAGAGGAAGGAACAGAATTTTAAACCAAAGGAATGCACAATCTCTTCAATGACATAATATCAGAAAATTTCCCAAGCATGAAGAACAAATTGGAAAACCCATACATGAGGCTTACAGGACACCAAATGTACAAAATTACAACAGATCTACACCAAGACACATTATAATGAAAATGCCTACATACGGAATAAGGAGATAATCTTAAAAGCTGCAAGAGAGAGGAATCAGATTACATATAGGGGGAGACCAATTCGTATTTCAGCAGATTTTTCAACCCAGACCCTCAAAGCCAGGAGATGGTGGAACACCATATACCAACCTCTGAAAGGAAATGGATGCCAACCAAAAATCCTATATTCTGCAAAACAAAGCTTCAGATTTGATGATGAAATAAAAACCTTCAAACAAAAGTAAAGAATTTACAATTAGAAAGCCTGCACCACAGAACATCCTCAGCAAAATATTCCAAAAAGAGGAAATAAAAAAAACAATGATGAAAATTAGCAGAGGGAGGGATTACACTAAAGTAAAATCTAATCAGAGGAGAAACCAAGTCATGTTAAATACCAAAAATAAACAAAAATGGCTGGGAATACAAATCATGTCTCAATAATAACCTTGAATGTTAATGGCCTAAACTCACCAATCAAAAGACATAGACTAGCAGATTGGATTAAAAAACAACAACAACAATATGATGCCTCCAAGAGACTCATCTTATAGAAAAAGACATTCACAGACTGAAGGTGAAGGGTTGGGAAAAATCATACCACTCCCATGGACTGTGGAAGCAAGCAGGTGTTTCCATCCTTATATCATATAAAGTAGATATCAAAATAAAGTCAATCAAAAAGGATAAAGAAGGACACTATATATTGCTCAAAGGAACCATACACCAACAAGACTTAACAACTATAAATAAATATGCCCTAAGCAATGAAGCATCTACGTTCATCAAATAAACTCTTTTCAAGTTCAAGAGTCAAATAGACCACAACACAATAATTTTGGGTGACTTTAACAATCCTTTTTTTCATCATTAGATAGATCTTTCAAACAAAAGGTGAACAAAGAAACTATAGAACTCAATAATACAATCAATAACTTAGACTTAACTGACATATATATATAATATTTGATCCTTCAATGATTGAATACACTTTTTTCTCAGCAGCACATGGATCCTTCTCTAAAATAGACAATATGCCACAAAGCAACTCTTAGCAATTATAAAAAAGTAGAGATACCCTGCATTCTACCAGAATATTCCATTATGATGGAATGAAATTAGACATCAATGATAAAATAAGAAATAAAATCCACTCCAACTCCTGGAGACTAAATAATATGCTACTGAATTAACAATGGGTTACAGAAGACATCAAGTAGGAGATTAAAAAATTTTTAGAGGTAAATAACAACACAGATACAACATATCAAAATCTCTGGGACACTATGAAGGCAGTTCTAAGAGGAAAATTCATTGCATGGAATTCATTCCTTAAAAGAAGAAAAAGTCAACAAATAAATTACTTAACATTACATCTCAAAGCCCTAGAAAAAGAAGAACAAATCAACACCAAAAGCAGCAGAAGATAGGAAATAATAAAATAAGAGCTGAAATCAATGAAATTGAAACAAAAGAAACAATTAAAAAAAATTGAGAGAACAAAAAGTTGGTTTTTTGAAAAAATAAGTAAAATTGACAGATCCTTAGCCAGGCTAACTAAGAGAAGGAGAGAGAAAACTCAAATCTGCCACAGTCTGGCTGGGCACGAATAACCAAGCCGCCACAAAGCCTTGTAGGTTCAAACAGCAACTTATTTATTTCAACTCTTATCAGCACTGCACTCGCACTTTGCTTTTCCGCCAACTCCACCCACTCGGCCTTCTCCCAGGACACACCACACACCAACCGGAAATCCCTCCTCTGGCACTTCCCCAACCAATGTGAACTCTCCAGGAATCCCCTCGAGAACTCCAAAGTAGTGCGAGAGCTCCAAAGTAGCAGCCAAGGCGGACAGTAAAGGTCTAATATGCAATTGAATCAATCCAGCATCATCTTAATGGCTTGCCTCTCAACCAATACTATTGGAAAAATGCCAGGGACCATTCCGACTCGGCTGTGGCTCTCAGCACAAATCACTAACATACATGATGAAAAAAGAAATATCACAACAGACACTACAGAAATATAGTGAAAAAACCTGTACTCCAATAAAATAGAAAATATCAAAGGCATTGACAAATTTCTAGAGTCATACAATTTGCTCAAATTGAATCAGGATGATATACACAATTTAAACAGATCAATTTCAAGTGACGAAATAGCAGATACCATCAAAAGTTTACCAACAACAAAAAAAAAAAGCCCAGGACTGGACAGATACACAGCCGAGTTCTACAAGACCTTTAAAGAAGAATGTATACCAATACTCTTCAATTTATTTTGGGAAATAGAAAAAGGGGCAGCACTTCCAAATTCATTCTATGAGGCCAATATCACTCTGATTCCAAAATCAAGCAAAGATACATCAAAAAGAGAGAGAGAGAGAGAGAGAGAGAGAGAGAGAGAGAGAGAGAGAGAGAGAGAAAAGTTTATACCGGTATCTCTAATGAACATAGATGCAAAAATTCTCAATAAAATTCTTACAAATCGAATACAAAAACATATCAAAAAGATTATGTGTGTGGGAGGGGCGGGGGGGCTGGGGTTATGGCTCAGCATTAGAGCATTCACCTCCCACGTGCAAGGCCATAGGTTCAATCCTCAGCACCACATAAAAATAAATAAATAAAATAAAGTTATTGCAAAAAAAAAAAAAAGAGAGAGAGAGAGTGCACCACCATCAAGTGGGATTCATCTCAGGGATCCAAGGTTGTTTCAACATATGGAAATTAGTAAATGTAATTCATCACATCAATAGACTCAAAGATAAGAAGAATCTTATGATCATCTCAATAGATGCAGAAAAGGCATTTAACAAAATACAGCACCCCTTTATGTTCAAAACACTAGAAAAACTAGGGATAACAGGAACATATCTCAACATCATAAAGGCTATCTATGCTAAGCCCCAGGCCAACATCATTCTAAATGGTGACACACTGGCCAGAGCAATTAGACAGATGAAAGAAATCAAAAGGATACACAAATTGGCACTATTTGCTTATGATATGACTCTATACTTAGAAGATCCTAAAAGTTCCACCAGAAAACTCCTAGAACTAGTAAATGAATTCAGCAAAGTAGCAGGGTATAAAATCAATACCCATAAATCAAAGGCATTTCTGTATACCAGTGACAAATATTCAGAAAGGTAAATGAGGAAAACTACCCCATTTACAATATCCTCCAAAAAAATATGTGGGAATCAATTTAACAAAAGAGGTGAAAGATCTATATAATGAAAATTACAGAACCCTAAAGAAAGAAGTCAATGAAAACCTTAGAAGATGGAAAGATCTACCTTGCTTTTGGATAGGCAGAATTAATATTATCAAAATGACCATACTTCCAAAAACCCTATGCATATTTAATGCAATTCCAATCAAAATTCCAATGACATTCCTTATAGAAATAGAAAAAGCAATCATGAAATTCATCTGGAAAAATAAGAGACCCAGAATAGCTAAAGCAATTCTTAGCAGGAAGAGTAAAGCAGGTGGCATCACTATACCAGACCTTAAAAAATACTACAAAGCAACAGTAAGAAAAACTACATGGTATTGGCACCAAAAGAGACCGTTAGACCAATGAATGGTACAGAATAGAGGACACAGAGACTAACCCACAAAATTGCAATTATCTTATATTAGAAAAAGGAGCCAAGAACATGCACTGGAGAAAAGACAGCCTCTTCAACAACTGGTGCTGGTAAAACTGGAAAGCCATATGCAACAAAATGAAATTCAACTCATCTCTCACCATGCACAAGACTCATCCCAAAATGGATCAAGGATTTAGTAATAAAACCAAAGACCCTGTGTTTTATAGAAGAAAAAATAGGCCCTAATCTCCATCGTATCGAATTAGGTCCCAACTTCCTTAATAAAACTCCTATGGCACAAGAATTAAAATCAAGAATCAATATATGGAATAGGCTCACACTACAAAGTTTCTTCTCAGCAAAAGAAACAATCTGTGAGGTGAATAGAAAGTCTACATCTTGGGAGCAAATCTTTACCCCTCACACATCAAATACAGCACTAATCTCTAGGGTATATAAAGAACTCAAAAAGCTAACCACCAAAAAAAAAATAAATAAATAAACTAATCAATAAATGGGCCAAGGACCTGAACTACAGAAGATGATATACAATCAAGCAACAAATATATGAAAGAATGTTCATCATCACTATCAATCAGAGAAATGCAAATGAAAACCACTTTAAGATTTCATCTCACTCCAGTCATAATGGCAGCTATTATGCAGACAAACAACAATAAGTGTTGTCAAGGATGTAGGGGAAAAGTACATTCATACATTGCTGGTGGGACTGCAAATTGGTGCAGCCAATATGGAAAGCAGTATGGAGATTCCTTGGAAAATTGGGAATGGAACCACCATTTGACTCATCTCTCTTCTTGGTCTACACCCAAAGGAATTAAAAACAGCATACTATAGGTATGCAGTCACATCAATGTTTATAGCAGCACAATTCACAATAGTTAGACTGTGGAGCCAACCTAGATGCCCTTCAATAGATGAATAGATAAAAAGTGGTATATATACACAATAGAATATTACTCAGCAATAAAAGAGAATAAAATCATGGCATTTGCAGGTAAATGGATGGAGTTAGAGAAGATAATGCTAAGTGAAGTTAGCCAGTCCCTAAAAACCAAATGCTGAATGTTTTCTTTGATATAAGGAGGCTGATTCATAGTGGGATAGGGAGAGGGAGCATGGGAGGAATAGACGAACTCTAGATTGGTCAGAGGGGCTGGAGGGGAAGAAAGGGGAATGGGGTTATAAATGATGGTGGAATGTGATGATCATTATTATTCAAAGCACATGTATAAAGACATGAAATGGTTTGAATATACTTTATATACAACCAGAGATATGAAAAATTGTGCTCTATATATGCAATAAGATTTGTAATATATTCCACTGTCATATATAAATAAAAATAAATAAGTAAAGAAGAACTCAAACTATCACTATTTGCTGGTGACATGATTCTATATCTAGAAGACCCCAAAAATTCCACCTGAAAATTTACAGAACTAATATGTGAATTCAGCAAAGTATCAGGATATAAAATTAACACCCATAAATCAAAAGCATTCCTATACATTAGCGATGAATCCACTTGAAATTAGAAATTAGGAAAACTACTCCATTCACAATAGCCTCAAAAAACAATAAAGTACCTGGGAATCAGTCTAAGAAAAGAGATAAAAGACCTCTACAATGAAAACTAAAGAACACTAAAGAAAGAAATTGAAGAAAACCTCAGAAGATGGAAAGATCTCCCATGCTCCTAGACAGGCAGAATTAATATTGTCAAAATGGCCATACTGCCAAAAGCGTTATACAGATTTAATGCAATTCTTATTAAAACCCCAATGACATTCTTCATAAAAATAGAAAAAATAATCATCATATTTATTTGGAAAAATAAGAGACCCAAAATAGCTAAAGCAATGGTTAACAAGATAAGTGAAGCAGGAGGCATCACAACGCCATACCTTAAACTATACTACAGAGCTAGAGTAACAAAAATGTCATGGCATTGGCACCAAAATAGACTTGTAGACCAATGGTACAGAATAGAGGACACAGAGACAAACCCACATAAATACGGTTATGTCATACTAGACAAAGGTGCCAAAAACATTCATTGGAGAAAAGATGGCCTATTCAACAAATGGTGCTGGCAAAACTGGAAATCCATATATAACAAAATGAAATTAAACCTCTACTTGTCACCCTGCACAAAATGTTCTTGTTTTTGTTGTTGATGTTGGTGTTATTATGAGTGGTAGTTGAATGGATATTTAAGTTTGGTCTTTTCAGGAGCAATGAAAAACACAAAACTGAATAACACAAAAAATTTACAGCATTTTGAATTCTATTTCTCTATGAGGTACCATAACTATAACTTTGAGTTAAATCATTGCATTTTCTGGATCCGAGCCAACATAAAATGATGTGTGAAATCCATATCTGGGAACTTCTTCAGAAAGCATTCTTTAAACATTAGTTCATGCAGGAGAAGGTGCTGAGCAACAAAAAGGAGAGAGAAAGAGTTCAGTTTTCAAGGTCTGTCATAAGACCCAGAGTCATATTGCATATTTTTGTATGGTTATAAGATTGAAGAAAAGAAACAATAAAAATCTCAATGCTTGTCTGGCTTAGTTCCAGTTATTTAAAATAATTACTTTAAACGTGTTTCTAATTATTTCACAAATGTTTTAACAACTACTTCAAGATATAAACTATTCTCCTTTCCTTTCAATAATGAATTATTTCACTATTAGAGTGATACTGTGGACAGATACTTATGTAAAAAACTGAATCTGTAGACAAACTCCAAGCACTACCCTAATTCTTTCTTGCTTTCATCTGTAACCCTATAGTGGGAGTAGCAAAAGGCCATTTTCCGAATTCTTTAAAGAATTTATGTAATTTTGAATCTAAGCATAATTTTTCAAATTTTTTAAATCACTAAACTTTTTATTATATACAGTCCTCTATTAACAAAATAAATAAGTGAAATAAAGGTATTTTGTCCAACTACAACTAAAAAATAAATACTTAAAAAACATTTTGAATTATTAACACTTTGTGTGGTACGTTTGTTACTGTCAATAAGTCAGTTTGGTATATATTAGTATTCACTAACATCCATGGTTTATAGTAAGATTCACTCTGTGTTATGCTATTTTTAATTATAAAATTATTTAGCTGGGGTGGATCTTGATAGCCTCTGATAAATGGAAATAATGGAATTTCAGTATTGCTGATGCTAGGTGCCCAGGAGAGAGTGGTTTTTGTGACAGGAACTAGAAGGAGCAAGAAATAGATAGGTGGGCAGAAAAGGAGGGCTAATGAAGCCTACTGGGGTGCTGCCAATCAGTTACTTTGTGTCCTGGTGTGCAAGAGTCTAGGCATAGATGGAACACACCTAGGCCTTTTACTTCACCACACATGCTTTTTAGAGTTTTTTTTGTTTTGTTTGCTTTTCTTTTCGTTTTCCCTCTGCAGTTGCTCTGAGGCAAGATGTAAGGGAGAATATCAATCTCTGAGAAGTATTTTAGCATTTCAAATAAGGTGACATATAGATTATATCATGAAAAAAGTGCTCTCACTTGAGTTTAGCTCTATAACAAATCTTCTTTAGTTATTTTGGAGAAAGTTGTCATGGTTATTATTATTATTATTATTATTTTAGCTATTAAAAATACATTGCTATTATAAAATACATTGCATCTTTTCTATGTAAAACATAGAAGGCCTTTAATTACTGTTATTTTCTAACTTGTAGTTTGCACTGTGAGGAAGGTACATCCTGAAAGTGTGTAGGAGTAACTGCTCAGCTACATCTTTAATTTGGGGGCAAAATTGAAAGATAAATTATTAGTTTTAATAATTATTGCCATGGGTTGATTTACATTTCCTCTATAAGCTCCTCCAAAGGATGTTAGAATCCCCCCAAACCTCAGAATGTGACTTATTTTGAAATAGGGTCTTTATAGAGATAATTACATTAAAATGAGGTCATTGGGGGTAGGGCAATAATCACGTATAACCAGTTTCTTTACAAGAAGGGGAAATTTGGACACAGAGAGAGACGTTGTATAAAGGATGGGAAGTGACACCAGTCTGTCTATCTATAAGCCAGAAACAGAGGCCTGAAACAGATCCCTTCCTCACAGCCCTCAGAAAGAAAGCCCTTGCCAAACCTCAATTTCAAATTCTAATGCCCAAAGGCGTGTGACAGTGAATTTCTGTTGTTTATGCCAGACAGTTCATAGTACTTTGTTCTGATGAACCTAGTGAGCTAACAGAATTATAATTTTTAAAACATGCTTAAAATTATTTTTGGACTGGTAAGTATGATAGCCTTAATCTGATTTTTTTGTTGTTGTTACCACAGTAATTTCTGCTCAACATCTATCTATCTATCTATCTATCTATACATATATACATAATTTTTTAGAAGGAGTAAAAAAAGTTTTAGGGTAGCTTGTTGATGTTAAAGACAATATATATTCACAAAGTACTAATGTACAATTTTGATTGAGGTCTTTCTTCTTTCTGCTATTTTTCTAAAGCATCATCAGGCTCATCCCCTGAGTGGGAGGGAAGCTTGCCCAGCACAATTTTGGTTTACTTCTGTTAGGTAGCTAGTCGGCCATGGGTGGGTGACCAACAAAGGGACAATGCGGGGAGCCTGAAAGCCACAGGGAGACTTATCTGACAGACAAGCACCCAGAAGATGGGGACCTGGTATGTCAAATCCTCCCCAGCCGTAATTACAGTCCCATAAGAAAAACTGTTTCAAGATCATGTCACACCATATCATGTGGCCTTATCTTCAAAACCATGTCATAACACCCAATCACCCTGGCAAACAAATCATCAAAAACCTCAGAAATCTTGCTGAGATTATTCAAAGGGTTTATTATTCAAAGGGTAATAAACCCATTTAAAGGGGCAGGAAATGGAGGTAATAAACAGAGGGTCTCGATTTCCTTAAAATCTCCAGTTCTGGGAACATGCATCATCCTCTCTTGGAGGCAGTACATGTAGTTCCTTGTTATTTAAAGGTCAAGAGATGGAGCTGGGTGGGGCTCTCTGGAAACTTTCTTAGGAACCCCATAAAACTGGAGGGTAGGAGGGAAGGGTCATCCTTCTCCTCTCTGACAGGACCCACTCTCTTTCTCGAGAGTGTTCCTTTTTCCCTTTTCTTATTCCTTCTAGTAAATTGATGCCTGCTACTCAAAGTGACATGTCTGGAATCTTTCTGGTGTGATTACAAGACCTGGAGTGAGAAAGGACTGTCATGATCTGTGCCCCATAACACTTCTACTTTGGGAACACTATATCTGTGTACTCTACACCCCTTTGTATGCTACATATGTTTGTTTCTACTTTACAGTAATGATGCTAATCTTTGTGCATGCATGAACACATACATGTGTACACACACACACACACACACACACACATGCACAAATGATCTTACTAGCTCATTGCTATAGTTCTTTCAGAAGCAGCTCAATCTGTTGAGCAAATAATAACATAAAGAAGCCCTTCTCATCTTCATGATTGCCGTGGTCATTTTCTGGTGCTCTTCATTATCTGGATGAACAAAACTTGATCATCAACTTTGGTCAGTAAGTCAGTCTAGGGACACATGGCCCATTAAGAGGCATCCAGTTTTCCTCCAGTGCCATCCTGCCTTAGATTGGGTTCTCTCTCCATGAAAAGGAGACCCCAAAACCCCAATCATCCATTCCTTCCTTTCTCTGAAGTATTAAATTTCAGAACTTTAACTAAATGATAATTCAAACTTTTGAGAGGATCTAAATTTGTTTGCTGAAGAATGCTTTGGTTTTTCTGCTGGTTGATATTTTTAATAAACTACCACAATCTTCTCACAAGACACTTTTCATGTAAATAATAAATTGTGAACTTTGACATCAATTCACCTGGTTTATGAGATACAAGTTCTCCTTTCAATGCGTTAAACAAAATACATAAACCTCAGGCACTGGCTATCAATGTGTATGCAAAATATTTACTATTCTACTCTGATTAAAATCCCAGATGAAACAAATTTTATTCAAAAGGCAGAGTCCAATGCAGTAGTTCTTAAACCTGACCCTATTTTAGATAAAGCTAGTGGAGTTGTTGAAAATACAAAGTCCTAGCCCTTCAAGCTTTGAGGGTCATCCTCTCAAGCTAAGCTATATATTTTTAATAAGCCCATAATAAGTTTTGTGCAGCCTGTACAGGGAACCAGAGCCCACATGCAATATATTTTAGCAATGCTGGAACTTTGGTGTAGTCATATAATAACTTCTAATGAGATTATTGCAATTTTTATGATTTAAAATTTTGTTAGAAATGATGAATCTCCAAAAAGCAGTTTAATTTTGTGAACATGGATGGCCTTCGGGGTCAGATAAACCTTGACCAAGTAACTTAATTCTTCTAAGATTCCTTGTAGCCAAAGTGGGGATTATAATAATTATCTTGCAAGTGGAGTGGAGATGATGCATAATAAATGCCATTGTTACCAGGATTGAATATCTGTGCTGCTTGCTGCTCAACCAAAACCTAAGGGAGACAGAAGCTGGCAGAAGAAAATAGTTTTACTCAAAGTAAGCTTTGAAGAAAAAAGAGTAGTCTTTTCTATGTCAAATTTCTATTTTAGGGAGGTTGGGGGCATAAAGGGCTTTTATTGAAGGAAAAGAAGTTACAGTGGGACAGCAGGCAGGAAATCCTCATGCTGGGCAGGGGTCTTCCTCTCCATAGGTGCCTCCATTCTTCTGGATCATCTTCTTCCATGAACAAGGAAAGGAACCTGAACCCTCTGAGGCTAGCATCTGCTTTTCTTTTCAGACACATTACTCTTTTATTTATTTATTTTTATTTTTATTTTTTTGTAAATCAGTTCATACCAACTAAAGAAAGAGGCTTCTCTTCAGAATTTAGAAATCATATGGAAAGGATGAATCTCCAAAAGATTAGGGGAAAGCAATTCCATGAAAGAGAGTTTCTGGAGTGAGCAACTGTGTTACACCCTAATAGTGACAGGCACATGCAGAATGAGCACCTGTTATGATGGAAGACAAGGGAAACCACTGCTCTAGGGGATTTCTTCCTATTGATTTTGTATTAATTAGAAGCAGCAGAATGTTAGGTACCTAAACTTTGTCTTCTATCTCTACAAAAATGCCTTCATAGAAACATAACATAATGCTCTTGATTTTTCTCTAAATTGCCGCAAATATCATTGACCCTATGGTTTGTTGACCCAAAGGTTTACCTATTGGTGTTGAATACTAGAAAATAAATCTCTCTTCTATCATACCAGTATTCTTTCAATTGTAAATAACAATTTCTATCAGACTTATTTTTTTCAAGTCATCAGTGCCAATAATTCTGACCTAAATTTGATACTCACTTATAGTAATTTTTCTTGGATTAATTGCATGAAGTTTTTATCCCCAGGCCTTATTATTCTCTCCATATCATTCTTTCCTGATATTCTTTTATTCTAAAATCATCTCAAATAATATAGGAAGTACTTAGGTATGAATGAATCGACTTATCAATGAAATTTGGAGTCAGCTATTACAATAAAGATGTAACACAAACCTTTCCCAAATTTAAAGTCTTAACAACAATCAAAGCAAAACTTGCACTTGGTAAAGTAAAGCAGGCAGGTAAGACTGTTTATACTATTGCAATAGTGGAAAGTGATGAGTACTTATGCTGAATTATCTCCTTGAAACAAAGGACTGGGAAGTTTTCGAAGCCATGGGTGGAGGGGAGGATAATATAGAAGGGTGTATAGTAGGCTGTGTGAATTGGCTGAATGACCTATCCAAACTTTCTTTAAGACAGAAGACAGTTTTACAACTTGCAGCATGGTGTCTGCTGAAGTTACTTTCTGCTCTCCCACAGAATCTGTGAGAAGGTTGCTAGCTTGCTCTATGACTGCATTTAAAAGATCCTGGATCCTGGAGCTGTGCCCAGTGGTGCACGCCTGTAATCCCAGTGGCTCCAGAGGCTGAGACTGGAGGATTGCAAGTTCAAAGCCAGCCTCAGCAACAGTGAGGTGCTAAGCAACTCAGTGAGACCCTATCTTTAAATAAAATACAAAATAGGACTGGGGATGTGGCTCAGTGGTCAAGGGCTCCTGAGTTCAATTCCCTGTACCAAAAAATAAAAAATAAAGAGGGAGAGATGGATCCCAGGCCCTTGACAAAGATCTGTGAAACTAGCAAAAGGCTTTTTAAAAAAGATGTACATCTCAAAGGGTGAAAGAAAAAAATTACAATAATGAGTTTTCTAAAGTAAATATACCAAGAAAAGGGAAGTGAGGGGCTCAGAGAAACCTATCAAGTTTAGGCAAGCTGATGGGGAAGAAGGCCTTCTGGTCAGTTCTCATTCACAGGTCTGTGATTCATAGACTGTGGTTCTGTGGGTCACAGCTGGCCTCACCTATGTTTCTCTATTTAACTAGACTTGCCTATCGACTGTGGCTTGTTCCAGTTTTGGCCAACTTTTCTCAGAGCACTTCATCAACATGCAAGGTCTAAGCTTTACCATGTGATCAATTTAAGTCCATGGATTGCATAACATCCGTGGATACCCATTCAACAAAGCCAAGCCTAACTTCAAAAGACCGACAATGATAGGAAAAGGGTGTGAATGTTTGCTGAGCGATAATTCACATTACCTCAGCAACCAACAAGCCAACAAAAGCAAATAGAATAGCAGGAGAAGCAGATAACTAGGTCCTAATTCCCCACCCCCTTTTTTTTTAGAAGAAACTTGCCAGTAGTTGAAAATATTTTATTTACATGGTTCATCCTCTTTCCCATTCTTACCCCCTCCTAAGGTATGAATAAGAAAAATAGACAAAATTGCAAGAGGAAAATATCATTATAGAATAAATTGAAACAGAATGGAGGGCTTTCAGTGTTTAAGCTCCTTTATTCACCACTTCAAATTTATTGTGGCACAGGAAAAAGAAATCATATGAAATACTTGAACATCAGACTCGTTACCCATGGACTTCATCAAAACACAATTCAAGAAGTTCATAGAAGGGAAAAAGTATGATCTTGTTGAGCAAAAACATAAATTATTATCATTTATCAAAGTATATGGATTTGAAATCAGAAAAACAGATAATGACCATAGAACATAATAATGGGATTCTAGACTAGATGCTCTGCGAATTTAATCAAGGGAAAGTAAACTGAAAGAGCATGTAAAAGTTTGTGTGTTTGTTATTTGAAAAACTTTGGTACAAATAAAAAATGTATAACAATTAGTTCTTTTTACACATTTCATATCAGAAGTCCTTTATATTCTTAAAAATAAAATTTAGTAAGAAGGGGGTCATTGTGTTGCAATTAATAAAAATCTCTTGGTTCCCATCTCAATAGAATAACATTGCTTCTTATATATTCCTCCATATCAGTTTCTTGTAGTGTGTTGTATAGGAGTATTTGAAGAAAGCAGAGCTTCACTCAGACATGTAGAGAGAAAAAGGAGAAATATTTTTATAGCTTTTTCAAATAATTAAGATATATCTCCTTAATTCAACAACAAAACTCGACAAATGGCAGTATCTTAAAGGTTAATTGCAATGTGGGATCTGAAATCATTTCAGTGAACTTTACATACTCTGCTACATTCATTTAATTGGTCACTCTTGCACTTTGAATTAATCTTTTATTCTTCCACGATTTTGTGATGTTATTCATTGGTAATTTCAAAAGGTTTGTTCACAGTTCTCACTTTACAATATCAAATAATAACATCCATTAATAACACTTCCAATCTCATCAAAAAGTCATATATATTAGGAAGCTTTCAAGTTCATGGTGGCAAGATGAAAATTTTCCAAAATTTTTTTCCCCTGAAACATCAGATTTTATTATTGGCATCAAATTATGTGAGGTGTTTCTTCAAGCAGTGTGTTTGTGTTTTTTTTTTTCTTTTTTCAGTTTGGAAGAATATATACCAGATATTGAAGTCAATAACTAGCTTTTCAGTTTATGTTTAAAATAAAAATGACTGTTATAAAAAATGTAGTTTGACTTAAAACGCAAACGCATGAGTGGTTGTCCCCAAACTCAACCCTCATGGTTGAGTTTACAGCAGAGCCACTTTCTCTATAGCTTTCATTTCATCATACGAATTATTAAAAATGTGCATATGTAAGCAACGAGATCTAATTAAATTTATACTGTTTACTGCTTCAAGAACATTCTTTCTTTAAATTTTTGGTTAACACATAATAATTGCACACATTTATGGGAGACAAGTGATACTTCAGCACATGCATGCAGAGGGTATTGATCAAATCAAGGTCATTTGTATGCCCGTCTCACTGTCATTGTTCATTTTGGAGCCTCTAAGCTCCTCTCTGGAGGCTATTTATAAAATACATCATTGGCCCATAGTTATGAACTATGGACCATTCTTAAGTGAAATCAGCCTTCTCTCCCTTCTTTTCTCTTACTGTGAATGGATGATCGGGGAAGCATGCAGCAATGGGCAGCAGAGTCAGGCACTGCCTTGAGCTTTGTGAAGGTACAGACATTTCTCCACATTGCTTTGCTCAATGAGCACAAATGTCTACATCCCACAAAGTCAGTATTGCAGCCTCATTATGGAGATAGATAGGACTCATGGAGCCATTGAAAAGGTATCCCAGTAACCCCTCCAAACGGCCTAACACCACACATTGAGAACTGGTGATGAGAAAGAAAGTCACAATCTTAAGCTTTTAGTATGTTTCTTTTTTTTCCTTTCTTTCCTTGAAATGCAAACTCTAGATTATCTAGCAGGGGTTACTCTTCTCAGTCCCTGAAAGATCACTTAGTAGCTCCAAACAATAGAACTATCCAAGCTAAAATCAAAAGTTTCAAGAAATATACATTTCACTTGCTCTAGAAGTTTTATAATGACATATTTGGGTTTATAATTGTCTTCATGGTGTGTTGAGTGCTTTTACTTAGAAATCATTTTACCTAAATATAGATTAGGATTTGGAGGGAAAATGATAACATCCCACACAATTATAATTAGAAAAGCAATACAAGAATACCTGCCTCGGAAAAAAAAAATACTTGGAGAAAATCTAAATTTAGAGAGTTTTTGCAGCTTATAAAAGAGGAAAAAAAAATACTTTGAGGAGGTCCTTACATCATTGTCATACTTCCTTCATTTACATTTCTGTTTCCCTCTTAGTAGCTATAAGGTTGTTCTGAATTTAAGATATTATACAAGAGTTAGAACTGGCCCATGGCCAAAATCCACATTCTAATTTTAGTTCTTCCTGGGATCTTGACCACACCATTCCACCTTTTCAATTCTCATTGTTCGTCAACTGAAATGTGTGGAGAACCCCACTAGATGATTTGTAAGGATCTCTGTTCATGCTTTTGTTATATAACTTTAAGGGGAAATCATCTCCTACAAATTGTACAAAAAGGGGACTGATAATTATTGCTAAATGAGAAAAGAAGTAAAAAGAGTGAGAATAAAAATAAAGGAAATATGGGAATAACAATTTAATTATATAAGTTAGAAAGGATTTTATAAAATGATGATGACCTGCTGAAAAGTTTTGGCAGGAGGTGGTTTTTATTTGTTTACTTTTATTATGTGGTGTTGAGGATGAAACCCAGTACCTCACATGTGCTAGGTAAGCACTCTAGAACTGAACCCAAACCCCAGCCTTAGGCAGTCATTTCATATAGGGCTGTTATGGCTTTTCCTCTAATGCCCTTCTGTAACACTCCATACTCAACAACATCATGGAATTTACCACATTCTACGCTGTAACTTGGTTTGTGTTCATCTCGTTTCTTTCTGTAAGCTTCTTGAGGCAGCAGGGAGGGAGGCATGGGATGTAGCATGTTCTTTTACTCATTGATTCTCTAACATTTATTGCTCTGCCGAACACACGGCAAAGATGCCGTAACCATTTCTTGAAAGATATAATTTGCTGCTTTCTTTTCTATGTTAAATAACTTTGAGTTTCCCTTTTTGAGTTTGTAACAAGCATCACTGAATCAAGCACACACTCTCCTTTATAATCAGAACGGGGATGAGAATATTGCAGCCTGGGGGTTAAATTCTGCCCACTACCTATTTTTGTAAATAAAGTTTTATTGGAACCCAGTTGCCTTCATTTCCATGCTGTCTATAGCTATTGATGCCCTACAATAGCAAAGCTGATTAGTTGTAAGAAAGACTTGTTAGTCTACAAAGCCAAAAATACTTAATCACTGGCCATGTATAGAAAAAGTTTGCTGACTTATGTTCTACAGTTATGAGATAATTGTGACTAATTAAAATAAGACAAGTCACAGTAAAAGTCTTTTATATTATGAACTTAGTTTTGTAATGACCACAGTAGTCTTTGTAGTTAACAAACAAGTTTCTCTTTCATCATTTACAAGTCAAAATATAAGCCTTCTTTATCTCTATCTATACCCATGGAAATTCTATGTTAAATGTACTTTGCAGGCTGGGGTTGTGGCTCAGTGGTAGAGTGCTCACTTAGTACATGCAAGGCCCTGGGTTTGATGCTCAGCACCACATAAAAATAAATAAATAAAATAAAGGTATTGTGTCCAACTACAACTAAAAAATAGATTAAAAAAAGAAAAGTACCTTGCAATAGTTTGGCCTCAGAGAGTCCACAGGTCTCACACAAGTGATGCTTGGAATCCATCATTTGAAAACATTTATTCTTTCTCTTTTAATGATGTACTGCCTAATATCTGGCCTGCACACCAGAGTTCCAAGCAAGCTTCTCCCGATCATCAGCCTCACACTCAGTTTCTTATTCCTTGGTTCTGAAGTATGCTATATCTCATGATTAAAGAAAGAAACAAAACAACACAGGTAATTTGCATAGAAAAGAGACTAAAAGATGTAGAAAAATAACTTAATATTTTCTTTCTTAAAAATTTCATATTCGTATCCCTTTAATTTCCTTCTTCTATCTAACAACAAACAACAAGAGAATTTCTTATCTTGGTACCTTGTAAAAGCAGCCCAAATTTTGTTTCTATATTTTTCCTTTGTTCTTTTTGTTTATACATGGCAGTAAAATGTATTTTGACATATCATACATACATGGAGTATAACTTTCTGTTTTTATGATAATACATGATATGGAGTTATACTGGTCATGTATTCATATACAAACATTAAATGATTTATTCTATTCACTTTCACATTCCTACCCCCATCATTTCCCCCACTTTGCCCCATCCAATCCAGTGAACCGCCCCTCTCCTCATATTGTAAGTTAACATCAACATATCAGAGAGAATATTCAGCATTTGGCTTTTTGGGATTGGCTTATTTCACTTAGCATGATATTCTCCAGTTCTAACCATTTACTGGCAAATGCCATAATTTCATTCTTCTTTATGGCTGAGTAATATTTCATCATGTATATGTACCATATTTTCTTTATCCATTCATCTGTTGAAGGGAACCTACCTTGGTTTCAGAGCTTAGTTATTGTCAATTGAGCTGCTATAAACAATGATGTAACTGCATCACTATAGTATGCTGATTTGAACTCCTTTGAGTATAGAATTGAGAAGTAGGATAACTGGGTCAAATGGTGGTTCTACTCCAAGTTTTCTGAAGAATCTCCATACTGCTTTCCAGAGTGATTTCACCAATTTGCAGTCCCACCAGTAACATATGAGTGAATTTTTTTTTCCTACATACTTACCAACATTTATTGTTACTTATATTCTTGATAATTGCCATTCTGACTGGAGATGAAATCTCATTGTAGTTTTAATTTGCATTTCTCTAATTGCTAGTGATAGTGAACACTTTTCCATATATTTTTCGACCATTTGTCTTTCTTCTTCTGTAAAGTGTTCAGTTCCTTTGAACATTTATTGATTGTGTTATTTATTTATTTGGTGTTAAGGTTTTTTGAGTTTTTTATATATCCTGGAGATTACTGTATCTGAGATGCAGGTGGCAAAGATTTTCTCCCATTCCATAGGCTCTCTCTTCATATTCTTGATTGTTTCCTTTGCTTTGTAAAAGCTTTTTAGTTTGTTACCATCCCATTTATTGATTCTTGATTTTACTTTTTGTGCTCTTGAAGTCTTGTTGATGAATTCAGCTCCACATGATGGAGAGTTGGGCCTACTTTTTCTTCTAGTAGATGCAGTGTTTCTGTTCTAATGCCTACGTACTTGATCCACATTGAGTTGAGTTTTCTGTAGGGTGCAAGATAGGGGTCTAATTTCATTTTGTTACATATGGATTTCCAGTTTTCCCAGCACCATTTGCTGGAGAGGCTATCTTTTCTCCAATGTATGTCTATGGTGTGTTTTTCTTGCAGGAGATAACCGTATTCCTATGGTTTGTCTCTATGTCTTCTATTTAGTACCATTGGTTTTCAAGTCTGTTTCGGTGTTGCCATTTTTGTTACCATAACGCTGTAGTATAATTTAAGGTCTGATGTCTTGATACCTTCTGTTTCACATTTCTTGCTGAGGATTGCTTTGGCTATTCTAGATCTCTTATTTTCCAAATGAATTTCAGGACTGCTTTTTCTATTTCTATGAAGAATTGTCATTAGAAACTTAATAGAAATTGCACTAAATCTATATAATGCTTTTGGTGATATCCAAGGAAAGGAAAGAGAACTTCAGCCCATATAGCCCTGATGAACATATATCTTGGATTCCTATCCAAGGTCATGGGAGATCTTCCATATTCTAAGATTTTCAGTTTTTTTTTTCTTTAGAGTTTTGTGATCTTCATTGTAGAGGTCTTTCACCTCTTTTGTTAGATTGTTTCCCAAATATTTTAATTTTTATGAGGTTATTGTGAATGGGATAGATTTCTTAATTCCTCTTTCAGTTGATTAATTACTGAATCAACTGACTTATGGGTATTAATTTTATATTCTGCTACTTTGTTGAATTCACATATTATTTCTAGAGATTTTTTGGTGAAGTCTTTTTGGGTCTTCTAAATACAGAATCACATCTCAGCAAATAGGTATAGTTTGAGTTTTCCTTTTCCTATTTGTATCCCTTTAATTTCCTTCTTCTGTCTAACTACTCTGGCCAGAGTTTTCAGGATGATATTGAATAGAAATGGTGAAAGAGGGCATCCTTGTCTTGTTCCAGTTTTTAGAGGGAATGCTTTCAACTTTTCTCAATTTAGAATGATGTTGGCCTTGGGTTTAGCATATATACCTTTTATAATGTTAAGGTATGTTCCTACTATCCCTAGTTTTTCTACTGTTCTAAACATGAAGGGGTGCTGTATTTTATCAAATGCTTTTTCTGAATTTATTGAAATCATCATGTGATTCTTCTCTTTAAGTCTACTGATGTGATGAATTACATTTATTGATTTTTGTATTTTGAACCAACTTTGTGTCCCTGGAATGAATCCCACTTGATCATGGTGCACTATCTTTTTAATATGTTTTTTGTATGCAATTTGCCGGGATTAATTGAGAATTTTTGCATATATATTTATCAGGGCTATATGGGCTGAAGTTTTCTTTCCTTGATATGTCTGTCTGGTTTTGGCATCAGAGTGATACAAGCTTCATAGAATGAGTTTGGAATGTTCCCTCCTTTTCTATTTCATGGAATAATTTGAGAAATATTAGTGTTTTTCTTTGAACGTCTGATAGAATTCAGCTTATAATCCATTTGGTCTGGGCTTTTCTGGGTTGGTAGGCTTTTGATGGCATCTTTAATTTCATTTCTTGATCTGTTTAAATTTCCTATGTCCCCCTGATTTAATTTGGGTAGGCCATATGTCTCTAGAAACTTGTTAATGTCTTCAACATTTTCTATTTTATTGGAGTATAAATTTTCAAAATAATTTCTGATTACAGTCTCTATTTCAGTTGCGTCTGACATGATATTTCCTTTTTCACCATGAATCTTAGTGATTTGAGTTTTCTCTTTCTCTTCAATAGCTTGGCTGGGGGTTTACAAATTTTACTGATTTTTTTCAGAGAACCAATGTTTTGCTTTGTCAGTTTTTTTGGATTGTTTCAATTTCATTGATTTCTACTCTAATTTTAATTATTTCCTGTATTTTAAAGCTTTTGGTGTTGATTAGTTTTCTTTCTATGGCTTTGAATGTAATGTTAGGTTATTTATGTGGGGCACAGTCTTCCAGCATGGAGCAGAAATCACTGGGACCTGGAGATACATGATTTAGAATCTCTAGACCAATTGGCATCCAGGGAAGCACCTGGAGCCTACCTAAACCTACCCCTCTCCCATTAGTTCCATCTATAGAATAACCTCTCTCACCCTAGGAACCCATCTGGAAGGTGGAACAAGCATCTTACTTCAGAAAACCCCATTCTCTTAATGAATGATTTCAAGGCAAAGAACTTTGTCTTAGAACTGCCTTCATAGTGTCCCAGAGATTTTGATATTTTGTACCACTGTTCTCATTTACCTCTAAGTATATTTAAATTTTATCCCTGATTTTTTCTGCTATCCATTGGTCATTCAATAGAACGTTATTTATTCTCCAGGTGTTGGAGTAGCTTCTATTTTTTTATTTTATTGTTGAATTCTAATCTCATTCCATTATGATCTGATTGAATGCAAGGTATTATCGTTAGTTTTTTTTATTTGCTAAGAGATTTTTTTTGTGGCCTAAGATATGGTATGTTTTAGAGAACTCATGTGCTGCTGAGAGGAAAGTGTATTCAGTATTTTATGGATAAAATATTCTATATATTTCTGTTGTTAAGTCTAAATTATTATTATTTTTTTAGTTCTATAGATTTTTTATTTAGTTTTTGTTTGAAAAATCTATCCAGAAGTGAGAGACAAGTGTTAAAGTCATCCAGTATTATTGTATTGTGGTCTATTTGATTCTTGAAGTTGAGAAGGGTTTGTTTGATGTATTTGAAGATGCTCCATTGTTTGGGGAATAAATATTTATGATTGTTATGTCTTGTAGATGTATAATTCCCTTAAACAGTATGAAATATTCTTCTTTGTCATTTCTGATTAACTTTGGCTTGAAGTCCAGTTTATCTGATATGAGGATAGAAACCTGCTTGTATATGAGATCCATGCAGATGATATGTTTTATTTCCCCATCCTTTTGCCTTTAGTCAGCAGATGTCTTTGACTCTGAGGTAAGTCTCTTGGAGACAGCATATTGTTGGGTCTTGTTTTTTAATCCAATCTACCAGCTCATGTCTTTTGATTCACATTAATGTTATTAGTGAGATACAATTTTTATTCCCTGTCATTTTGATTTATGTCTGATTTTTAATTTGATTTAGTTTCTCTTGATTATTTGTCTAGTATAGTTACCTCCCTTTGCTGGCTTTCACTTTTATTTTTTATTTTTATTTTTTTCATGAAATATGTTATTGAATGTGTTTGTTTGTCATGGAAGGTTTTTCTTTCATTGTAAATTCTGAAGCTTAATTTTGCTGGGTATAGTCTTCGTGACTGGCATCCATTTTCTTTCAGAGCTTGATATATATTATTCCAAGACCTCCTAGCTTTCAAGGTCTAGGTTGAGAAATCATCAGAGATTTGAATTGGTTTCCCTATAAATGTGACTTGTCATTTTTCTCTGGTAGCCTTTAAAATTCTATCTTTTTTTTTGTATGTTAGGCATTTTCAAAATAACCTGACTCAGTGTGGCTGTGTTGTAATTTTGTATATTTGGGATCCTATAATCCTCTTGTATCTGATTTTCAATTTTATTCTGCAGGTTTGGGAATTTTTCTGATATTCTTTCATTGAAAAGATTGTACATTGTTTTGTTTTGTATCTCCAATTATGCATACCAATAAATCTTAAATTTGGCCTTTTCAGGTTATCCCATATTTCTTGGAAATTCTGTTCATATTCTCTTAACATCTTTTTTCCATGGTGAATTTATTTTCAAGATTATTCATTTTGTCTTCGTGGCTAGAAAAACTGTCTACTATCTTCTAAGTTGTCTAGTTTGTTGGTGATGCTTTCCATTGAATTTTTAATTTGGTTTATTGATTACTCCATTTTAAGTGTTTCTGCTTGATTTTTTTTCAGAATGTACACATTTTTGTACACAGTATGCACACTCTTTTTTGAAGTGATCTCTCATTTCTTGTATTTTCTCTCTGATATCATTTCTTATATCATCATTTACCTGACAGATTAGTTTAACTATATAAATTCTAAACTCCTTCTCTGAAATTTCTTCCACTGGGGTGGTGATGGATTCTGTTATTGAAGTATCTTGGTTTGTTTGTGGTGATTTATTTCCTTGCTTTTTCATGTTGTTTGTGTTTCTATCCATCTAAGAATATGGATGTGAGGCAGTAGAGTTTGTACCCTGTAGACTTATAGTGTCCCTGAAGGTTTTCACCATTTAGCAGGAGACAACTAATAACAACAACCAATGCAAACAATACACATCATTAAACCAAATAATATCTTCTATGACATCTACAATATTGTCACAATAAACAGAAGTAATATGATCAGTTAATAAAAACAGTAATTTTGCAAAATGGTTTACAATTTTGAATGGTAGATAGGGAGAGAATAAATGTGATATAGAATGTGATGATTATGAGGGAGGAAGACAGACAATACAAGTAAAAAATTAAAGAAAGAGTGAAGGAGAGAACAATAGAGATTGGATATAAGTAGAAGAAAGGAGAGAAAGTGATTTAAGGAAAACAGATAAGTTTACACAGAGGACAACCAGTCAAGGAAACCCACCTGGCTCTCCCTCTCCAATCTGGCTACCAGCAGGACCAGCTGGGAGAGATGTGCCTAGGCAGGAATTTAAAAGGATGGGAGCAAGTGGTCCTGCTGGTGTAAATCTGTCTCCATGTTTAAATTTCTTTTGGTCACTTAGGCACACCCTGTCATGCAATTTGTGTTCGCCAGGCCTGTATTTTGGGCCAGACTCGGGTTTGCCAGGACTCAGATCCTTCAAATGCTGGTCCCCAGCACCTTGGCTGCAAGATGGTTCCTTTTTCTGTCTTCTACATGCTGCTGGGAGAGATGCAGTTTCTTTCCTGTACACGGCTGCTGTGGCGTACCTTTCAGTTTAGTTGGATATTGTCTTTGATCTCTAAACTCTGTACCCAAACATGCCTCAGTTCTCCTAAAAATGTGGTTGCTTTACTCCCCTATCCCTCCTCTGTCCTCTTGGAGGTATTGCCCTGACTGGTGCCTCTGCTGTGGCAGCAGCTGTGGAGCTGGAGATTTCTTCCTTCCTTTATTATATCCAACCTCCTGAGTCCCTGATCTGCTTTGAGTGTCCAGTATTAAATTCCAGTAAAGTACCCCATCCCTTTTCTCGTTCACCTGCATTGCTGAGAAGCTGCCCATCTGCTTTCTTGGTTTTACCCCCTGGAGCAGCCAGGAAAGTGACCTGTTTCATTCTTCCATCCTGAAAACCTCCTTGAACCCTAATTTTTTTTATTCAATTATTTATATTGTGGCATTAAAGGGAGACAGTAGAGATAATCTGTTAAGTAAAAAAAAGAGATGAGGGAATGACATTCAGAGACCCCAGGGGTTAGCTCCATACCAGGCCAAACCACAATGCCCTGGCTGGTCCTTTTGTTCTCTGCTACTTACATAAAATATGACTCATACATAACAAGTGCTGTGGGTTTACGAAGAAAGCAAGGGTAGACCTATGGGCGTGACAGTGTACAACGCACAAAGGTACATCTTTCTGCCTAAGTTTCAGAGAAAAATTTCCATAGCAGGAAGAGAACTACAAAATTACTCTCTGAATAAATAAATGCACATTTATGAATATCTTGGTTGGCTTACTGCTGAATCACTCTATGAATATCATTTGAAAATATAATTTATGACTTTTTCATAATTATCTTAAACAACTAACTTATTTAAAAAGTAAAAAGGAGGGGAATAGTGTTCATGTTTGTGAAAATAAAATAAAACTATGACTTTATTTGCACCAGAAAATTTCTTGTCTTCTGGGCTGGGGTGTAACGTTAGGCACTTGAGAATTTAGGAAAGAGTTCTTGGTGCTAAAGACCTAGCTGGAAACAATCTCACCTACTGAAAATAGCTATTCTGAAAGTCTTTTATGTTTCTGATCTTTATAATGAGGGATTTATACACATTTCTTCTACAGAAATACAAAGTATTTTCTTTATAGATAAAGATTTACATGGAATATGTAAAAAAAGCAAAGAAAATATTTCTGTACATTCACTCTTGTTAGACGTAAAAGTGTTTGTGAGAACATTGCCCATTGTATCTTCCTGATCTCTTTGTATAATTCCCAATGAGAGACATTCTCAGAGTTTGAGATAGACAATTTGTTTTCACAGAGAAACATAATTTCTTTCCTGCTATCCTACAAGGTTTGAGTAACTTTTTATGTTTCTCTCTTCCCAATGTCTCCTGGGAAACTCAAGCTTATATATTATGCCAAATGTAACAGCTGTATTTTCCCCCTACTATTTGTCATGTGAACCTTTACCTCTTTTCCCCACTTGATTTCTCTCTTGTCCTCCTTCCCTTGTTTTTTGAAATTGATTTTGTTTCCATGATTTAAATCCCTTTTTCTATTAAGGAAGTCAGTGAGTGTAGAACTTAGACAAGCACCTATCAAATGCCTGGTGTGTGATTTGTAAAGGAATCACTGCTTTCCACTAAGATTCTCTTCTCCTTATCAGCCAGATGGATGCCTGCCCATCCTTCCAGGCTGAACTCCACAGTTTTCCCTTCTGTACTCTCGTTTCATACAGAAAGCAAACCTGACAACTTAGGAGCAGCATTGCACCTGTCTCTGTGGGTTCACGCAGCATCTTTCTGAGTATATCTTGTCAACTCTACTTAGAGATTATCACCCTCTTTGGGGCAATGACTCCATTTCTTTCATGCCCATTATCTAGTATCTATGCCCAGCTTTATAGCCCAATATCAGGAAAAAGGTTGGTATAAACTGATATGTGTAGATGAGAAAAACAAATTAAGGAATTTTAAAATTATGGAATAAAATATAATACATTGGAGGTGTTATGAGTATAGTGAATACACAGATTGGCAAATAGATATTTGTGTCCCATTAAATAACCAACTCCATACTATGAGCTATTGGGAAATGGGATGGGGACATAATAGTACCTGCTTGGCAAGGGATATAATACTCTAATTTGTGATACACCTAAGGAGTTTATTGTTGTGAACAGGATAAAATTAACATGGGTATAATAGTTTGGATGATTTTTAAGACTTGGAATGGTTTTAGCAATATGCATTTTAGATAGGGTGATGAGAAAGCTTACGCAATGATATGAAGACAAAATGACAAAAATGACTTATTTAAGGAATGGCGAGAAGTTCTGTTTGAGAGATTTGAAAGGTGGGTGATGATTAAGCATTGGTAAATAATATGATTAAACAAGCGGTAGTATGGGTATTACGGTTTCAATAAGAGGTGTCCCCCAAAAGATCATGTGTGAAACAATCCAAGAAAGTTCAGAGATGAAATGATTGGGTTGTGAGAGCCTTACCTAATTGATGCATTAATCTACCGATAGGGATCAACTGGGTGGTAACTATAGGCAGGTAGAGTGTGGCTGGAAAAAGTAGGTCACTTGAGGGAGGATCTTTGGGGTATATATTTTGTCCCTGGTGAGCCGAGTTCTCTCTCTGCTTCTTGGTGGTCATGTCATGAGCTTCTTTCCTCTTCCATATGCATCTGCCATGATGTTCTGCCTCATTTTGGGCCCAGAACAATGGGGTTGAATGTCTATGGACAAAGCCCTCTGAAACCATGAGCCATATAACTTTTCCTCCTCAAAAATTATTCTTGTCGGGTCTTTGGTCTTGGAATCATAAAAGCTGAGTAAAACAGTGGGTGGCTAGAAGGTATGGGTCAGATTAGGGAAAAGTCCTTAGACTCGGGTTATAAGTTACTTTTGAACTGCATAGAAAGCTGGTTTTTCACTTTTGAACAAGAGAGTGGGCTTGATTAAAAAAGTAAATTTGTTTAACAGTATAAATAATAAATCAGTACAAACTAGAAAGAGAGAGAATTATATTGACAACATTAGAAATCCAGGTATGGGAATGGAGGGCCTAGATTAGAATGCTTATAACCAAAGCAGAAGTATTAATTTCTATTTGAAAAGGCAAGAATTATGAGCTTTATTATATAATATGATATGGATGAATAATGAGACACAATTTCACTTAGAAGCCACAGTATCACCACACAAATATTGAAAATTAATAAATGTAATATATGTTATACTAGTGTTGATCATAAAATCCATAAATCACACAGAGTACAATTCTCAGATGTATGATGATGCTAGACATTGATCTTTTTCTGTAAAAATTCAATATGGAGAATAATTCACTTATCATTATTTTAATGTTGATTATTTGTAAAACTGTAGTTTAAAGACTTTGCACATGATTATAACAGAATTGTTCAACTCTACATAATATAACACACATACTGGGTATGACATAACAAAATAGCAGACAGGAAGGCTTAAAACAAGAGAAATTTCTCACACATCTAGAAATTGCAAGTCCAAGATCATGGAGTTGGAAGGTTTGGTTTCTCCTGAGACCTCTCTCCTTGGTTTGTATGATGTCTTCCTACTCTGTTTCCTTCCTCTGTGTGTATGCTAATCCCTGCTGTCTTCTCCTTTCTCTACCAGTCTCATTTTAACTTCATCATCTCTTCAAAGACCTTATTTCTAAATAATAATATGCAATTCAGAGGTTTGGGATAGCAACATAAACTTCAGGAAGATAAAACTCAGCAGGTAACAAGGCATAGAACAGATATTTTCTACTCAATGGGTTTCAGATCTTCTTTGATGGTCTTAATACATGTGAAATATTTCCTTGGTGATGTACAATTGCTTTCTGAAATTGATAAATGCTGTTACTCATCTAATTTTGTTCTTTCCCCTCCTTGATTTAACTTGAGTCCGTTAACAAGTTTTTAACCTCTAAACTGACCCATATCCTTTCCTTTCTATAGTAATTGCAAAAATAAGCGGCCTCACATTAATTCATTTTCAGATTACAATTATGCTCCTTCAAACCCTTCAAAAAATCAAACCCTTGATAAAATCATTTCTGATTAAAAAAAATTTGCAAAAGAGAGATACCATCTTTGATGTGTGAGGTTGGGTATATCACTCTTGTTTTTTCCCCCTGAATTTTAGTTATCTATGAAGTCGAATGAAGATATTTAACTTCACAATACTGTTGGAAGACCAACTAGGACATTGTGTGTGTGAATGTAGGTGCACAAGGTGGATTTCTTTCTCATTTTGGTCTCCATTGACTTTCATCAAGCTCAAGAGCAGCACCTGTTCTAAGTAGCTCAAAATCCAGTGGCATGAGATTTCTGTTAGAAACATCATTTATTATACTAGGTAGTGATTAATTATCCCTTTTGCAGTTCATAAAGTTATTATCAAATTAAATGTTCCAATTTTATTTTGATTTTCTTTATATCTTTCATATGTTTTTAATTTTTCTTCTACTTCTTCCTTCACATCAGTTTGCCAATTGTCATTTTTTATTGAAATGAGTGAAATTTCTCTCCTCAACCTCCCATACTTTACTTTACTGTTTCAAATAACTTGAGTTGAAAAATCAAATGATCAAAACTATTGCTATTTAGTAAGATACCAGGGAGTAGTAGATATTCCAGGCTCAACCCTGAATTTGGTTCTATGCTAAATAATTTCTATGTCATTAAATCCTCTTCACAACCCACAGAGTAGATTTTACTATTACCACTGCTTTGTACATGACAAATCTGAGAGTACAGGAAGTAACTTAAAATGTGGGAAGGAGTAATAGACACTGGAAATCAGACCTTCCCACCCCAGGTTCATACTGCTACACTATGTACCCCAAGTGAGACATTCCTTTAATGGATCTTTAAGGTCCCAAGATTTTTGCACCATATTGATTTAGTTATGATTTCATCTCATAGAATTCTTCTCAAGTGTTAGAAGTACTTTTATGACATTTAACTCAACACCATAATGCTAGTTCTCTGCCAGTCCAAAAACACTAGTTCTCTGCCAATTCATATATAGGAAAATTTAGTCACGAGGTAAAATAATTCCTGAAGGAAATGCTGCCCAACCATAATTATTGAAAACAGCTGATGCCACTGACTGATTAGACATGCCTGTTTGATTCTGTGTTTTTGACATTTACTTACATGATTGACCACATTCAATCTTTACAGTCTTCTGTGAGGTAAATTCTATAATTGTGCCCATTTAATAGGTGATGAAACAAATTTTGTGTAGTTATGTAATTTTTTTGTCCAGTCAGTAATTAATCGAGCTGATATTTAAGTCCAGGAATCTGAGATTAGGAGAATCAAAAACAGAGATGGTGATGAAAAGTCAGAAGAAAATTTTGAAAGTGCTACTTACTGAGTAGTGCTTCAGGTTCACTGAGAAGAAACTATCTTGATGGATTTCATTTGTAGAACCCCAGAAGCAATTAAAGAAAGCCAAGGGTAGATTAAAAAGATTGGGAAATGAAACCTACACATTTACTTAAACTTCATTAGAAAGTACCTCAAATGGACAGCTTTCTACTGTTAACCCCACAATTGTTTGTCAGGACTAAATTTATCCTTATAGAAGAAGATTTTTTGGAACTCAGTCTGTTTTGTGCACCTTGGTTGCTTCCTTCATGAATTTTACCTTTTTTTTTTTGCATAGGGGTTCCTTATTATTTCCATAGCTACTCCCCTTCTTCTCTATCCCCTTTGCTTTTAAGAGTATTACACCTTTGACATTTGGTTCATGATCATATTTCCATTGTTTGTCTACATCCTTGAGGACTCAGGTTTTCAACAAAAATTATATGGATCAATCAGTCAAGTCTCTTAATATTTTCATTTTATACAGCCTAACCTTTAATCATCCAAACCTAGAGCTTGTTATTTCTTGTAACTTCTTTACTTCCAAATATGGAACCAGTGCTTACTACATTTCCAACTTTATTACAACCCTATCTTTACTATTTTAGGTCATTGACTCCATGAAACCTATCTTCTTATCTCTCCTTCTTCTCCAAGCCTTCTCCCAGTCCAAGGGCATTCCCTTTCACCTCACATCCTCAACCCCGTCCTACCTCATTTCCTTCCCCATCAAAGGAAGACTCCATAGACCAACATTCCATTCTTTAAGTACCACTGTTCTCACCACCTCAAATTCCTTACTTTCTATTACGTCACCTAAATCTGCTTTACAGAATCCCTACTCTGGTTTAATACCAATATACTGGTATCTACTATTTCTGAACTTTATTATTTTGTTCTTTTCCTATCTCTTGATTGCTGATGAAGAACAGCCAAGAATAATATGACTGAATTCAATGACAAATTTATTATCTTCAGCCTTAGCCTTTGCTAAATAGCTTCTCCCATTCTTCATCATAGCTATTTTCAGAGCTTCACAATTCCCTTCACGCCTCCAACTCCACCTTTTCCCTATTCACTTTTAGCAGTCACACTGCTTTACTTTTCCCAGGGAAACAAAATGGAAATTACTAGGCATGAATATCTCATTCATCTTAATTCTCTTTTCTAATGTCTCTGAGAAAGAGACATCCCTGCTCACAAACAGAGTTGATTCTTCTTATGCTGAAATTCACTTTTGTCTCCATAATAATCCTACTTCATCAATAATGTTGAACACATCTTCATACATTTGGTAGAACTGAAGGCTATAGTCTGTACCATAGTTTATCTCAGCTCTAGTTCCCATCAAGCACAGCTGTCTCCGTCAAAGTGACCAAACTTCATAGAGCAAAAACATGTACGTATGCTTGTATGTGCATGCATACACAGGATGTGTGTGTGTGTGTGTGTGTGTGTGCGTGTCTGTGTGTTTAATACCAATATTAATTGGTACATTACATCTGTGTGTGTGTGAGCATGCACACATGCAGGGGCAGAGCATAAAATGGGGATAGATTAAGGTTTCTACTTCTTTTATTTCCATATTGGACCAATAATCAAACCCTAACGTCTAAAGTTTTCATTTATATCAGAAGTAAATAATTAGTAAAATTGCCTTCAAGAAATGGAACACTAAATAGATAAATTGATCTAATAAATTTGCCAATTATACATGTAAAAAATTTAATGTATCCTTTTTTTGGAGGGGGTGTACGGGAATTGATCTTAGGGGCACTCGACCACTGAGCCACATCCCCAGTCTTTTTTTGTATTTTATTTAGAGACAGGGTCTCACTGAGTTCCTTAGCACTTCACCGTTGCTGAGGCTGGCTTTGAACTCGTGATCCTACTGCTTCAGCCTCCCAAGTGCCTCCATGCCGAGCTAATGTGTCTTTTAACAGTTCTCTAAATTAAATTCTAAAAGCTCCAAATATCTTTTTATTTTACTTTTGATCATAAAATCCATTTACAAAGTAAATATATAGAATCTTGCTAAATATTTTTTAAATATTTTTTAAAAATGTATAAAGGGGTAATGGTTTAAAAATTTGGTTGTACATTACCATAAAAATATTCCACTTGCACAAATATGTCATTTGCACTGAAGCAAATATGCTAAACAGCAATAGGGAATATGCGAAGTATAAATCAAAATTCCCTGTGAACTATTTCAAAGTTTAAAAGTTTCCATATTTACCTCACTATAAGCTCTCCACCAGAAAGTGAAGTTGACATATTCTTTCACAACTTTGGGAATGGTCATTCTCAGTAGAAATTCCACAACAAAGAGTCTCAATTAATAATTACTTGCTAATACAATCAATTAATAATTAATAACTAATAAAATCCTTCAAGGCAATTCTTTAAGAAAGAAAACTTATGAGAAAAAAATGAATGTTTTTCTTAAGCCAAAGTTTTCTCTTACTCAACTACAACTTTTTGACTCTATTCTGTTTTTGTTGTGACAGAATTCACAAGGCTGCCAAGGCTGGCCTCCAGATGGAGATGCTACAGCTTCACCTCCTGGGGAGCTGGGATTATAGGAGTGTCCCGTAGCTGGGGTTACAGGTGTGAGCCACCACACTTTGATTCCATTCTGAACAGAGACAGTTTTGTCTGTCGTGTACTATCATGGCCCCTCCCGAAAGGGATCAAAGACTAAAGGATACAGATAATCCAAAGACTAATGCATCATTTTTGTACCTTCTTTTAGACCCAGGGGCAATTTTTGTTTGGCTTCCTTCATGTGAAAGCAAGCATAAAATATAATAGCTATGGGTGTCATCAAGAACCAGAGGAACAGATATAAAGTGTCAGAAAGATTCTGACTTCTAGACAATAAGGAAAGGAACTTTGGAGTGACAAAGTGAAATTAAAAAAATGTGTGTTGGTGTGCATGTTGGTTATGGGGGATGGTGGAGGGTTCTGGTGACTTCTGTGGAATATTCTAGAATCATAGTGGAAAACAATGGTTTATCCTTGAGGTCCCAAAGGGGCCACAGCTTGAGAAACAACAAGCAAAACTGTGCTTTCTCCATGGTATATCTCTCTAGTAGAAGGAAAGATAAGGCCTGCCCACGAGCAAGTTGAGCCATATCCATTTCTGCCACTTACTCATACTTCCCTTCTTCTCCTAGTTCCCACTCCAAATCCCAACTGTGGTCTCCATTTCACTAGGAAATCTGAAAATCACTGCTGTTGAGAAAGTACTGGCTGTCAGGTTTCCAGAGTGTATGAAACACAGACAAGGGATCTGCTCATGGGACAATGAGGGATGCCCTTTAGAAATCAGGCCAATTGTGGAACCCTGCCTTGCTGTAGCTGCTAACCACATGCTTTCCTTGCACCATAGAAAATAATGGGGAACACATCATTTGGTCAAGGAGTGAATGGACAGAGGGGCAACTTATCAATGTGGTGAGGTATGCCCTTGGCCATTTCATCAAATGACGTCGGCAAATGCTATAACCTCTCCTCTCTTACATCTGTTAAAAAAGAAACATTGCACCCCCTTCACAGCACATAAAATTGGGAGAATGATTGATAATGTGCTTTTCATGCTTGCAACTCAATTCTGAGACAGTTTCCATATAAATAGAACTTAGGATTTATTATGATTCTGGTGGCCCAGTTTTCTTAATAAAGCAAAAATTTTGCTAGGGGCACTGGGGGAAGGTGGTTCTAAAAACCGTGGTGAATATTTCAGACTGCCCACTGAGCAGACTTTGGAAAATATTTCTGTTTCCCTCTGTACATGATTCATTTTGCTGACTCTAAAATGAACTTTGAAAATGACGACATCAGCTGTCGACTCTTTGAACGATTGGGTCTCGGACCATCTGTGTAACTTTGTGCTAAAATAAGGAGATTAAATTTTAAAACTTCTGGCTAAATGTAAAAAAAAACAACATATATCCCCTGAAAAGGTTAAAACCATAGTGAGGGACATCCTGGTGGCTAAAATTAGGCTTGCTCCTATTAACAAAGGCCAGGGCCCACCGTGAGGGCAGCAGAGCCACCTTGGTTAAAAACATCCTGACCTTTTCATCATTGCTGGATTCCTATGGAGCAACAGGCATAATGTGCCCTGCTTTCCATTACACTTTCTCACCTTCTGTGCTATCTTAATTTAATGGTTGGCAAGACCATTTAAAAAATGATCAAACTGAGATTCTCCTTTTAATTATATGCTTTTTGTTAGATTTAAAAATGAAAATACAAAATGTCTGGTAATATGTTAGTGTTTTTTTTTCCTTATTTGTTTCTTGACATGACTAGCAATAAAAGTGCACCAGCTTGTCTAAATCATGCCCTCTGGAAAAACAGAAAACACGAGGAAAATACCTTTGGTGCTTTCTCATCTATCTCTTGCTTCTTTCAAGGATTGGGAAGTTAGGGAACAGAGACTTCAGAATTGAACTACCTGTGCATCTTTCTTTAAAAGGATCCTTTCTCTTGCAAAGGGCTGGTCAGGACTGAGAAAGCCCACTTTCAGACTTTGTTCCCATTGTTCTACATTGTCCATATAGAGAAAACTGAAAAAAAAAAAAAACAGAATCACAGAAATAGCATTGTATGAAGACAGAGTTGGTAAGAATAGCATATTAGCCTTTAATGAAAGCTTTTGCAGCTTTTTGCTTAAGGGTGTGAGAGTCTTTGGTAATAAATAATTTCCATCATATTATAATGTGTAGAAGAAAAAATATGCATATCAGCAACACATCTTTGAGAGCAAAAAGTATCTCAAGGGAAGCATCAATCTGCAGCCCTGCCATGTGACAAAAACCAATGGCATGCATTTCATCAAGGCATCTTTATCAAGGTGAAGAAATTCATTTTGTGACTCATAGCAGCCTCTCCCAGATAATCAAAACATTCCATTTTAAGTTCTAGATTGGGAATTTTAATAAGGTTCAACCACCTGAATTGCTTTTCTTAGCAATGTTCTCTCTCACTCTCCCTTGCTCTCTTTTTTGGAGCCTAGGAATTATGATAACTTACATAGTCTCTTTACAATAACAAAATCACCTTTGATGATTCCAGGGGTAGTAATATAATAACATCAACTTATTTAATTTTAGGTATATATCAATGATTTCATAGACCATGATACATACTATTTATAAAAAAATAAGTTAGGAAATGTTTTCAAATGGTAGGCTCATGTCCCTGCCTGTTTCTGCTCGCTAAAATAACAAGAAGAAGACACAGAAGCATAAATTCACATTTCAATAAAATTGGAGACATTGGTAATCGAAACTGCATTATATATAGAAAGGCTGCCAAATATAATGGAGTCCAAGTAAAGATCAGGGAAGATGCTGAGAAGGTATGACTAAAGCAAGAATTTCATGCAATGGGATGGAATACAGTTCTTCAAAGCAGAATGTGTATGAATTTAGCTAAGTGATCAACATTATGGTTCACAATGATGGGGAAAGCCAAATCATGGGCCTCCTGAGAAACACACAACATGAGTTATTCCTTTCCCTTAAAGAAGCACAGCCTGAAAGGAATCACAAGAACAGAGACGCTCTAAATCAAGGGTGTTGTGGATATCAAGCAGAAATCTTATGGACCCCCCCACCCAAAATTTGTACAAATTTGATATCACAAACCCACATCAAGAGGGTATGGGAGGGTTTATTACAAAATGAAACTCTCTGAGTAAAACAGAAAGGTTCCCAGGAATATCCAAAAGTAGTCTGAAAGAGAAGAATGGGAAATGGCTTGGGGCTTTTGCTGTGGTTGGAGATGATCCCACATATACAGGCAGGAACTTATGAGGTTTGAATCTCCAAATGTGCCTAAAAAGGAATCCTGGGCTTTCTTAACTTTCCTAAATATGGGGAAGAATGGAAAGAGGCAAAGAGAGTCTTAAATCTTATCAGAAATTGCAATAGTTTAGATCTGAAATGTCCTCCCAGGACCCATGTATTAAAAGCTTGGTCCTTTTCTTGGTGCTTCTGGTAGTAGAAACCTTTAAGATGTGGGGCCCATGGGGAGATCTTAAGTCACAGGAGGGTACCTTTGAAGGGGACTGTGTGACATTTGCCTCTTCTACTTTCTCTCTTTTGTTTCTGGCCAAGAAGTGAACTGGCTTCCTCTGCCCAGTACTCTTGCTATGATATACTGCCTCACCACAGGTCCCAAAGCAAGAGAGCCAGCCAAAATGGACTGAAAGCTCCAAAACAGTGAGGCAAAATAAAGCTTTCTTTTTTTTTTTAAAGTTAACTCAGTCATTTTGTTACAGTAGTAGATTTTTTAAAAAAATTATCTATTCTAATTTGTTATATATGAGAGCAGAATGCATTTCAACTCATAATACACATATAAAGCACAAGTATTCATGTCTCTGATTGTACACAAAGTAAAGTCACACCATTCGTGTCTTCATACATGTAGTTAGGATAATGATATCCATCTCATTCCACCATTTTTCTTACCCCCATGCCCCCTCCCTTACCCTCCCTCCCCTTTGCCCTTTATAAAGTTTCTCCATTCCTCCCATGCTCCTTCCAGCCATCCCCATTATGCATCAGCATCCACTTATCAGAGAAGACATTCAGCATTTGTTTTTTGGGGATTGGCTAACTTCACTTAGCATAGTATTTTCCAACTCCATCCATTTACCTGCAAATGCCATAATTTATTCTCTTTAAATGCTGAGTAGTATCCCATTGTATACAATTCCATTATATATTGTACCACAATTTCTTTATCCATTTTATCTACTGAAGGGCTTCTAGGTTAGTTCCACAATTTAGCTACTATGAATTGTGTTGCTATAAACATTGATGTGGCTGCATCACCGTAGAATGCTGTTTTTAAGTCCTTTGGGTATAAACTAAGAAGTGGGATAGCTGGGTCAAATGGTGGTTCCATTTCAAGTTTTCCAAGGAAACTCCATACTGCTTTCCAGATTGGCAATACCAATTTGCAGTCCCACCAGCAATGTATGATTGTGCCTTTCTCCCCATATCCTTGCCAATGCTTATTGTTGTTAGTATTGTTGTTTGTATTCCTAATAGCTGCCATTCTGACTGGAGTGGGATGAAATTTTAGAGTAGTTTTAATTTGTATTTCTCTAATTGCTAGAGATATTGAACATTTTTTTTATATATTTGTTGATTGATTGTATATCATCTTCTGAGAAGTGTCTGTTTAGTTCCTTGGCCCATTTATTGATTGGGTTATTTGTTTTTGGTGTTAAGATTTTTGAGTTCTTTATATACCCTAGAGATTAGTGGTCTATCTTATGTGAGAGGGATAAAAATTTGCTCCTATTCTTTAGGCTCTCTATTCACCTCACTGATTTTTTTTTTTTTTTTTGCTGAGAAGAAGCTTTACTACAGAGCAATAATAACAAAAATGACATGGTATTGGCACCAAAATAAACTTGTAGACCAATGGTACGGAATAGAGAACACAGAGACAAACCCACATAAGTACAGTTATCTCATATTAGACAAAGGTGCCAAATACATATATTGGAGAAAAGCTAGCTTCTTCAACAAATGGTGCTGGGAAAACTGGAAATCCATTTGCAGCAAAATGAAATCAAGCCCCTATCTCTCATCATGCACAAAACTCAACTCCAAGTGGATGAAGGACCTAGGAATTAAACCAGAGACGCTGCACCTAATAGAAGAAAAAGTGGGCCCAAATCTTCATCACGTCGGGATAGGCCCCGATTTCCTTAATAAGACTCCTATAGTTCAAGAAATAAAATCAAGAATCAAGGGATGGGATAGATTCAAACTAAAAAGCTTCTTCTAAGTTATAGAAATTTAACAATACAGCAAATCTTCAAAAGTAGAGTTGGATTTTTATTACAAAGGGTCATTTTACAGAAGCATTGACCTGAATCTTTTTAAAATGTCACTGCGAATGCATACAGAACTGCCAATTGTGGTGATTATGCCCAATGCATCAAGTTATATACCCAAAATATATCTGTAATGCCTATGTGTCAATTAGATTTTAATACAGCTGAAAAAATATTTTTTTTTTTTAAAAAAGAAACCAGAACATTATCCATGCAAGGACAAAATAACCAGCATTTTGGAGCATGTAGATTTATAATCCTGAAAAGGTTTTATTTTTCTTGAATCAGTGCCTTTTGGCATGCTATGTCAAATTCCTTTTCCAGTTCCTTAAGGACACTTTGGGGAGTTCCATTAATTCCCAGTCACTTTTAATTATTAACACTGTAGTCAAACATTAGTATTTCAATCAGACACTATTTAAAGCTTTTCCAAACTCCCACTCAGTATAGACCTGACCTGAAATAAGAAAATGGGCAGTTCAAGGACACTCTTCCACTCATACTTCCTTCTCTCTCTCTTCCCTGACAAGATCTTCATTTCTTTATTGTGAATCTTTTCTGTCCAATACTGAGAGGCAATAGATATCTTTAGTGTCAAAGGAGCCTAAATGTTAGCTCACTCACCCCAGACATAAAGGTCTAGGAGGGTCTACTTTATACTCAAATTTGGATTTGGTTTCATTTCTACCCCAGTCTCCATGATACATTTAACACCAACTTGCAACTGGGATCCCCCATCAAGAAGATGGCTGTATTAGAGGACTATGCTCCAATTCGAGCCAAGTTACACCCCCAGAGAGCCCTGGACACAATAGGTACATTGCTGCTATGTTGCATCAGGTAGAGAGAAAGAGGGCTGCTCTTCCACAAACCCCTCTTACTTTATCATTTTCCTCCAATCCTTGTATCCGTATTTTAGTAGAAACAGTGCAATTCTGCTGCCTGAGCAAATATCCAACTAGGGAAGGCAATGACAGAACTTCTTATCATGTGACTCCTCTTCATGTTTTCCTAAAACTTGGAGTTGAGTAGGCTAGGAAATCGCCGTCTACCACTAATATAAGTTGAATGCTGTCTACAGTGATTTTTATTTTCAACTGTATTTTCTTCCCATCCTTCTAGCCAGGAGAAATCTAGCAAAGGCATAAACTACCTAAAACTAAAACTAGGAAAAGGAGGTGGAAGATGCCAAAAGTGTTGTCTTTTTCATTGTAAAGAATCAGGACTAAAAAATCCAGGATTTTAAATTGTTAATCAAGAGTTGAGATGTGCTCATATGTAAAAGGAAAAACTAAATAATACCAAGAAAATGACAAAAGAAATGTAATTTAAAAATGGTATTAAAAAGTGGAAGAAAGGAAGGGGGAAAGTAATGAAAATGTGCTTATCTTATCAATGTTCTGACTGTTTATAGAAATGTAAGTTTAAATACATAAGATTATAGATAAAAATACTATCTAAGTGTAATTTAAAAACATTCTAAATTATAAGTTGACATATAGCAGATAAGGAAACCACAGCATGTAATAAAAGTAAAAAAATAAAGGAAACATTAAAAACAGAAAATTTCACATAATATATGAAAACCAATTAAATCATAATGAATATAATATGCCAATTGATAGAAATGGGCTAAAACCCTCTTTTGAAAAGCAAAGCCCAAACAAAATATTTTCTGTTGAAACATATCTACAGTCCCTCAAATCAAAAGGAGCTCAGAAAAGCTACAGATACAAAAAACAGATCCTAAAACAAAAACAAAATACAGAAACAAACAAAATAGGCAAATATGAATGCAGATAAAGCAAAAAGTATATTTTTATCAGAAAATATAGACAAAGTCATATTATAATTATAAGGAGAATAGTTCATCATGAAAATCAAATAATTATAAACGTTTCTTCTCTGAGCAACATTGACATAAAAATGAATTCAGCCACAATTATAGGATTACAATGTAAAAGTGTTAGTACAATTTAATTTATCTCTTTCAATCCATAAAAGTTCTAGGCAATAGATATAACTAAAGGATAAGAGGCCTAAATAAAAACCAATATCTTCTGACAATGAAATATTTAACTATCTTAAATACAGAAAAATATCTTCTCAAGTCTGTCTATAGATCATTTATAAAAAATAATCTTATATTGACAGCAAAAATGTAGCCATTTTTAAATTTTAATTTTCTATGATTACAAAACAGAAAAAATTCCTCACAAAACTGAATGTGGAGCAAAAAGAATATTCAGGAAGTAATGATAACAAAAATGTATCATATCAGAAGATTTGAGATTAATCAAAATCAAATGATAGAAGAAAAAGAAAACCCCATGCTAAATACACATGTTAATTTACCAGAAAAAAAGAAAATCAACTAATTATAGAACTGAGAAAATTTTAAAAAGACACAGGCAAGTATTTAAAAAAAAACTAATAAAATAGAAGGAAAATTAACAAAGGCAACAAGCAGAAATATAAATTAGCAATCAGAAAAATGGTAGAACTAGTAAATCATTTCAAATAGATGGATATTCAAACACAATAAAAGGAATAAAGATTTAGTGAAAATTCTCAGTAAAAGGATTAGAGGATACACGTAATACATAAAAAAAGAGAAAGGAGAAGTTACAACATATGGATAGAACATTAAAATATTCCTGTGAGATGTCTTTGTTCAACTCTGCAAAAATAGGCATGAAAAATATACATGAAATAGATAATTTTCCAGGAAATTATAACTTTCCAAACTGGCCAGAGAGGATATAAAAATCTAAAAGAACAGTGCGATGTGAGAACTAGAGGATTGCCAAAGAGCGCCCCTCTCAATATAGCAACCACTGGGAGTTACTGATGCTATTTAAATGGTTTTGTTTTAATGCTAGTTTAACTGTTCTGGAGCATATAAGAAGAAAAAACTTTCTAGTTATCATTTAATGAAACCAGCATAAAAGCGATGAAAATTCTTAGAAAACTCTCAAATAAAAACAATTTGGCAACAGAACAGCAACTTATTGAAAGACATCGATTAAATGAAAGGGAAGTTATACCAATGGCCAGATGTGGTTTGTGAAATAAACATGAGGTTATTTTACTAATTGTACATTTATTGATACGGTTATCCCTGTTTATAATGTTAGGTTAAAATTAATTTCCTGGGGCTGGGGTTGTGGCTCAGTGGTAGAGTGCTTACCTAGCACGTGTGAGGCACTGGATTTGTTCCTCAGCATCATATAAAAATAAATAAATAAAATAAAGGTATTGTGTCCATTTACAACTAAAAAATGTTTTAAAAATAATTTTCTTACATTTGCTAAAATATTCGGGAAGATTCAACAATTTTAAAAAACAAAATTCAATAAACTAGGACTGTCTCAATATGTCCTAAATATATTCTCTCCTTCCCACCCTCCTCCTCCACCAAAGCTTTCCTCCTTCCTCCCTCCATAGGGAGACATAAGAAGCCTTTAGAGATGCTCAAATATGTTCCCTAAGAAGGGAATATAAGAAATGAACAACAGAAAATGGCTTCTCTGTGTGTATGATTTCCTCCCAGATGTTTAAGATAAACTAGGCTCATTTTGTCCTATTCCTTGTTGATTCCATGCTCAAGGGGAATACCTACATCATTTGGAAGAAAATTATGAAATAAATACAAAAGGTTACTGGTTAATGGTAAATAGAAGATAGTAGGGCATGAAATTACTTTATACATCTGTCAAACGAAAACTAAAATGATTGTGCTCTATTTTATGTAGTTTCGAACATTTAGGTCATTTTTTCTTAATTCTGGAATCTTACTGCTGTGACAGAATGATCCCAAGTTCCACTGTAAAGTAATGTAAGATAAAGAAAGAAAGAAAGAAAGAGGGCTGGGGATGTGGCTCAAGAGGTAACGTACTTGCCTGGCATGCATGGGGCACTGGGTTCGATTCTCAGCACCACATTAAAAAAAATAAAATAAAGATGTTGTGTCCGCCGAAAACTGAAAAATAAATATTAAAAACTCTGTCTGTCTGTCTCTCTCTCTCTCTCTCTCTCTCTCTCTCAGGAAAAAAAAGAAAGAAAGAATACTTTAAATACTTTAAATGACTTACTTACCAGAAAAATAGAAAATTTCACTCAAGTAATGAAATGAAAGGAACAAATTGCTAAATAATAAAAATGTGAATGCATACTGACTACATATTACACACACACACACACACACACATACACACACGTGCGCGCTGTCAGTATTGGAGAATTCATAGCATCACATTTCCCATTAGAAGGATGTCAGCTCTAAGTAAAACATACATCCTGCTAACATCATGGTTACAGCATACTAGCTTAATATAACTGTTTATACGTTTAGAAAGGGTTTAAATAAGTATTATTAATCATTAGAAATGCAAATTCTCTGTAGCAGTAATAATCCTTTTCCTACCAAGGAAAAGCTCTGATCCTAATTTATTTTAATCTGGAATAGATAACAATGAAAAAGTCTGGAACTTTATTTTGGAAAAGAGAGAAATTAATGTGTTGCTAAATTCTCAGAGGTGCAGATTTGGCACCATGTGCAGAGTGCTGAGGTGGGAAAGGAAGGATTCCAGAGCATATAATGATAAATCTTTATCTTCAAAGGGGAGTCAGTCCTCTTTCAATAAAGTCATTCCTGCATTATGGACAAAATGAGCTGAAGCAGAGAGGTGTGAAATAGGCTGGCTTGTCAGGGTCCTGCAAGCATTTTTGCATGAGAAGAATAAAAGGGCCCTCAAATGATGCAGTAAAAGGTTAGACTTGAGTGAACAAGGGTAGAAGGTCTTTGGTGCCATACCAAGAATTATAAATTTATTCAGAGTAAAGGGTATGGTATATGATTTTACCAGAAAAGGATGTAATATTGAGGCTTAGAAAGTCAGGTTAGCAATAGTAATGGAGGAAGAACAGGGAAGGATGTGAGATTAGAAGAAAAATAAACCTACCAGGAAATCATTTCAAGAAATGATGACTACCTAAACCGAGGCTGTCGAAGTAAAAAGAGAAAAATTTAGGTGATGCTGGGGATAGAGAATCTGTAGAATTTGGCAGTTGTTGGAAAATATTCTTAAATATGAGAGAATAATATAAATTTCTGTCTTGGGTGGTTGCTGTTATTTGCATTAGTATCAAGAAGACAAGGTAAGCAGGTTCAAGAGATGCAAGATGAGTTTACCATTGTCAAGAGACAGGAAAGATGTGGGAGCTCAGTAGAGGCATCGGCCTGAGAGAAACTCAGGACGTAGGTAGGAGTCACACAGAATTTACCAATGAGTCCTTTCCTTTGGTAAATAATAAATATTGGAGGAGAGCATTGTTGCTCTGTAAGTGGAGGGACAAAATTGTTACCCAGATCAAACATCTTTGTTGCTCATCACTCAGGTGAAAACTTGGGAGTTGAAAAGTTGGTGGAAAGAAGGAGTTTTATTCAAAGCCAGCTTTGGAGATGACCGAGAAGACTTTTGCACCACAAATCTCTGTCTTAGGGGACTCAGGGGTGCATAGGCACAGTGGGACAATGGGCAAGAAACCCATACTCTGGGGTGTGGGGGGGGTCTCTTTCTCTTCAAAAATACACCCGGTTGATCTCTATCTGTTTTTTCTCTCCAGAGCAACTAAAGGGACCATAACCTTTGAGGCCTGCATCTGCACTTTCAGACGCATTACTTTTTGGTTAAGTCAGTTTATATGAGCTAAAGAAAGGAGCTGGTGTTACAGAGGCCTCTCTTTAGAATTTAGAGAATCATGTGAAAGGGATGGGTCTTTAAAAGGTTAGGAGGAAGATTGGGAAGAGGAGGGGAAAACAATTCCATTAAAGACAGTTTCTGAGGGAGCTGCAGTTACAATCTAATTGCAAACTTCTTTATCTTCAAGGTTCTAATTTGCTCCCTGCCTGTATCTCTCACTTTTTTTCCTTTCAACTTCTCTTTTCTCACAGCTTCACCAACAAGGCTGTCAGCCTCTCAAGCAATGTTTTGTGGTTACAAAACCCACCCATTCCTTCCACCTGCAATTTTTCATCTTCCCTACTCCTCCTTTACCAAACCAAACCAAACCAAACCAAACCAAACCAAATCAAACCGAACCAAATCTCTGAACATATTACTTTTGCTCATCAGCTAAGCCAAAGTTACCTTACTTCATATTACAATCTAAGTTTTTCTACCCTTTGGATCAATTCCCTTAATTATTTCTTTCAAAGTCTCTTAATTTGTAATTATTTGCCTTTATAAACTTTCTCCTTCCTGTTAGAGCTGACAATAAAACTACACCTAGGCAGGAACCTCCTCTGTCTTGTACACTGTTTTATCTCAAAGCCACAAAGCAGGGCTGAGAACATGAAAAGACTCGGTATGTATCACTGCGGGAAGAAATAAAGGAATGAAGAAATAATCATGCGTCTAATCATCTCAGAGGAAAATGGGTGCAGATCGTGAAGTTTTCTTGGATTAATTCACATATCTTCCTACCAAATATCTGAAATCTCCATTATTAGATCCACAATTTTGTCTGTGCAATATAAACCCGACATGTAGCTGTAAGTGAGATGGGGAAACAGTCACATATTTTCCTATGTTCAAATACCAGATTTGAGATTTGAACAGCATAACCTTGAACTAACTGCTTACTTCCCTAAGCTTCAATTTCCTCATCATGAAATGCGGCCAATAATAACCTATCTCATTGATGTGTGGTACAGGGTAAATGACAAAATGAGTGAATCTCTACTCCAGTTCCTGACTCATAGCAAACACTCAGGAAATAAGGCTCCTCTGGAATTGTCATTCTGCTACCAGATTACTAGTACCACCCTTGGAGAAGAGGCTAGGAAAAAATGCTCTCACTGTTCTAGAAATATTTGGAGTCAAAATGGTAGGAAAACAGGTTTTATTTCAAGACAGCTTTGAAGGAAGATAGAAGAAACATTACTTAAAAAATATAACCTGCTTGGGAAAGGCATGGTGCATGTCTGTAGTCCCAGGGGCTTGGGAGGCTGAGGTAGGACCACTTTCCTATTTCTAGACAACAGTTTGAAAGATATGCTATATTTTAAAACATATTCAAACTATCATTTTGGAGAAAATAATATATAGAAGAAGAAGAAGAAGAAGAAGAAGAAGAAGAAGAAGAAGAAGAAGAAGAAGAAGAAGAAGAAGAAGAAGAAGAAGAAGAAGAAGAAGAAGAAGACGACGACTATAATAAATTATCCAGTCAGGATATTCCTGGTTGTAATATATACACACATTGCTTTTTACAACTGGCTACAGAGCAGGGTTTCTTGAAAGGAGCAATGACTTTTGATGAAGGTACAAATAATCACTGGGAATAAATCTGGGGTATAAGCAAATAACAGCCTCACTCTCCCCCCGCCCTCTGATTTCTAGTTGAGACTCCTCATTGGCTCACTCAATTGGAGGCCCCAGAGCATGGAAATCCTGCTAATATATTCAACTATCTGGAGTACAACACAGGGTTAAAAGGGAGTGAAAATTGTATCAATAACAACAAGTATACATATTATACCAGTGATCTATGTGAACCTTCCAGAATTTACACACATGTGCACATACAGAGACATAGACACACTTAGCATTTTCAGTAAACTATGACTCAGATATCACATACATTTTTCTTAATTTGTACATTAATACCAAGAAATACTGGAATAGAGTTACTATAAATTAAGTAGAGGGGAGTGAAGGAGGGGAGAGGACAAGGGGATAGGAAGGATAATAGAATGAATCAGACATTATTACCCTATGCATATATAACTATACGAATGGTGGGATTCTACGTCACAACCAGAAGAATGAGAAATTTTTACTCCATCTATGTGTGATGAATCAAAGTGCATTCTACTGTCATGTATAACTAATTAGAACAAATTAAAAAAAAAAAAACCACTGGTGTGGAAGGATGAGAACACATGGATAAAAGTAGGCCGTATGAATATTTGGGGAAAAAAAACCCATAAAGTAGTTTATGACATGAGAAAAGAAACCATTTGCGATTTTATCAACTCAATTAAATGGATTTACTTGTTGCAAAAGACTAAGTGAATTGGCTTCTCCCAAGCCATCCATGATTTTATGTTTTCTTTCTTAATTACAAATATCTAGGAAGTCCCAAACAATCTTTTATCCAGGCTCTCTTGCAGCTAAGCATGACCATGTGCCACCATTTTATTTTATGAGACATGCACAACAGATACTGGGTGGGGACTTGAAGTAATTTTTAATGGGACAGATAACTCCAGCATCACATTCTTTGACTTTTTTCTCCTTCATTCTTCTCCTTTGTCCCTGCTTTTGCAGGACAGGCTGATGCAAAGACTAGAGGGACCGCAAACATATTGCAAGCATTAGGATGGGAGCCACCCACCGAGGGTTGTGAAGCAGGAAGGACAGATGGGCCTGTACTGGGAATGACATCCTCAAGCAATGTCACCACACCTAGGCTGCCACATCTTACTTTGAGGGGATAAAAGGCCTTATCTATTTAAGCTGGTGGTAGATCTACATTGTGTCAATTGAAGTAAAAAGCCTTCCTGGTTGATGTGCTTTCTGATTTTCTTCTTTTAACAAGAACTGTCCATCAAAAGTTAGGCTGTTGGCAGGAAGCCCAGGGACACTGAGATGGCTCCTAGTCTTTTATTCCTTAGAGAGTCTGTATGTTTTTCATTATAGTCCACTCAGATTTTATAATATAAGTGTTAGGGAGCATAGTTCATTTTCTCTGGATTCATTCATTCATTGAAATCAAGCTTGGGCTTAGAACCAAAGGGCTTTGCTTCATATTGCAACTTTCACTGCAGATATGACAATTAAAATAGGTACTGATTATCTCCCAGAGGACAGAAAGCTTGTCCTTTGAGTAGTAGGATTGTAGGATTCCATGCCATTTAGGCAAGTAGGGTTTCGTATATGAAAATAAAGAAAAAAATAATACTCATTTTAAGATGAGTTTTCAGATGCCTCTTTGGCATGCCTCTTATGCCTGCATGATTTCTCTCAGTAAAATAAAATTAAAGGTGCAGTTCAGCAATCTGTGATTCCCTGTGATCCCAAAGGATAGCAACTCTAGAACTTAAGATTTCAGGGCTTCTTCTACAGAGTCATCTGACATCTAGTTAAAGATAGTTCCTGAAGCAGTGGAATGCATTTAATGCTTAATATTTTAAAAATATTTTTAAAAATAATTTTAAAAATATTTTTAAAAATAATTTTAAAAATGTTTTAGAGTTGCTTGATTCAAAACCCAAAATTTTATATTATTTGTTCACTTTTATTGACATTAGAAGTTTATGTTGCACTGTTTTCATTGTGTTGCCCATCTATATTTCCCTTTTATCTATTTTGTTTTCTGGAAATAAAATGGCATAGAAGGTACATATAGTTTGAACAAAAAATGGTACATATAGTCAGAATACTCGATAGCTAGTCCCAGCTCTGCAGTGATCACCTTGGCCATACATGGATGAGGTTGATAGAGGGTCTCCAGAAATCCTAGCTCACTGAGGCAGAGTGTCAACAGTGTGGTTGGCAAGGGAGGATTGAAAACTTCTTGGCTTGGTACTCTGGTACTTGTTCTTAGGATAGAGGTTGAGGAAAGTCCTCGGGCTGGTGATACAGCTCAGCAGTAGATCCTAAACTTAGCATGGGCAAAGAGGCCCTGGGTTCAATCTCTGGCACTCAAAGTGAAGAAAGTGCTGGAGCCCTTCCCATTCCTACTTTGCCCACCACTGACCCTCTGAATCTCTATTTCCTCTGCTGTAACGTCCAGAGACTGACTTAAATATAAACATTTAAAAATTCTAATTTTTGGCCACCTATAATTCTATTTCTGAACTTCTGTCATTTCCCATCACATATATTTTGGATTCCAACATTCATTTTCCTCTTACTGAACCACCACCCAACTTCTGCTTCCACTTATATCATTGTTATACCAAAGCCACAATTTTCCAAAGCTCATTTCATATCAGATCTAATAATCATATGTATTTTTTTTAATTCCAGGAAAATTTGTCAAATTAATACAGTATACACTAGTTCACTATATTACCAGATTTTCAAAAATAAAAAGTCCTTGGAATCCTACCTATATACTTTCAATTAATAAAAACTATTTATTTAATTATCTGTATGTACTAGGCATTATTTCCAGGTGAGTATACATGTATGTATTTTTTTAAAATCCATTTCAATATTCCTATGTGCTAAATGGCATAATTTGGAAGTGTATCCCAAAGGCCCATGTATTAAAGGCTTGGTCACCAGCCTGTGCTGCTATAGGGAGGCGCCTTTAGAAGGTGTGGACTAGTAGACAGAAGTTACATCATTGGGAGCATGCCCATGAATGGATTATCAGGACCCCAGCCTTTCCTGTCTCTTTATCTTTGCTTCCTGGCTGCCACATTCTTCCAACATGATGTACTGCCTCACCACAGATCCAACAACAACAGGCCGTGTGACCTCAGACTAAAACCTCCAAAGCCACAAGCCAAAATAATTCTTTATATCTTTTGAGTTATATCAGGTATTTGTTACAACTATGGGAAGTTGACTAACACAGTAAATGCAATTCCCTTATTCTTAGGTGAAAAATCTGAAACTTAGATTGAATACCTCATCAAGGTCACATTCTGATCCCAGACCAGTTCTCTCTCTTTTTTTAATATATATTTTTAAAATATTTTTAATATAATATTATAATATGTTTAATTTTTTAATTATAGTTGGACATAATACCTTTATTTTATTTATTTTTATGTGGTACTGAGGATTGAACCCAGTGCCTCACACGTGCTAGGTGAGTGCTCTACCACTGAGCTACAATCCCAGCCCCCAGACCAATTCTCTTTGACTCCAAAATCTCTCCTTGAACACAAGTTTCTGATGCCCATTAGGATAGACCAAAGTTTAACACATGAATTGGCTGATGTCCTTATAAAAAGGAAAATTTGGATAGACATACGTAGGAAGTCCACCATGTGAAGATAAAAGAAGAAAATAAAAATGATGATTTTACAAGTCAAAGAAGGCCAAAGATTTCTAGCAAATCACCATAAGTTAGGGGAGAGTATGGAACAGATTCTGCTCTACAAGCACGAGAAGGACACAATCCAGTCAACACCTTGATCATGGGCTTCTAGACTTCAGAATTGTGGGACAATAGATTTCTTTGGTTTAATTCAACCCATTTTGTATTTTTCAGAGGCTCCCTAAAAATTAGTATAGAAAGAAAATGTGTCTCTCGATGGGACATGGCACCACACGTTGTCTTGACAGTGGTTTAGTGAAAATTTCCTAAAGTGTCCCTAGCCTTTGAATGTTTGTCCCACCTCCAAAGACATAGCTGTCTTTTACCATCATTACTCTGCTTTGTGTTCAGAATATCCAGTAATCTGGGCATCAAAAAATATCATTGAATGGTTTTCTGTTCTTTCCAAGTTGAATAGACCTACTGTTGTGACTTTCTAAGCCTCAAGAGGAAAAAGACTAAAAAAAAAAAAAAAACTTGTCTTCCCACAGTTACTTTTCCCAAGGATTTCAATCTGGTGTCATAGCTCTCCAGATACGGATATGAATATCAATTCAACAAAGCCTCAGGATAATGCCTCTTCTGGCCAGACTGGAGAGCTCACACTGCTGGGGCTGTCACGGTCATTTTACTGCCCTCTTCATTTCTTTGTCACTCCTATCCAGTTACTTGACATGGTGTCTAGCTGGGACAAGAGGAGCTGAAGCCTTGGACCATCCACAGCCCCTCTGTAATTATAGTTAAGATGCTCATTTTCCTTTTAGATAGATGATACATGTTGAGACTTCTGCCCCCTCAGAAAAAGACTCCAAGACAACAAGAGGCCTATTGTTAGAAGATGAAAGGTGAAAATATAACAGGGGCCTGAGTGACTTTCACTGAGAAGGGCCCACTATCCTGCATCAAAGCACGGATAGTATAGGACAAAGTTAAACAGCAAAGAAAGACCACACTCAAGACAATTGCAATAGAGGAGAAAGACCAGAACTCAGTCGCTCAGCTCTGTTCAGCAGAGATTGGAGCATTTTTAACAGTTGGGGCAGGAGAAAGTACAGCTTGCTTTTATTTAGTGAATAACTTTAGACAAAGGAAAAGTATACTCTCTAGGATCTTCATGACAGGAGGTAGTTTCACAGCTTGAAGCAAGGGGGCCTCTGTAGCAAGGCTCCTATCTTTCCAAAGAGACAGAAGTGGGGTACTACCATCTTTGATGATTGCATCTCAGAGAGATGACTCCCAGGTTCTTGAAGAAGGCAGTTCAGGGTTGTGAGACTGATAAGGAACTTTTAACGGTGTTTACTTCTCAAAGGAACAGAGAAATTATTTACAATGAGAAGTTTCAAATGTCAATGCTTTTTAAGGAAAGGGAGGTTGGTCAGTCCCTGGAGCAAGGAGAAGCTACTGTAAAATTTGGTTTGGCTGAAGGAAACTGGAGGCCCTTATGGTCAGTTGATATGCCTGTGGGTAGATGTTTCATGGCACAAGCTATAATTATGAAGCTGGCAATACAAGGAAGCACCGGAGACCACAAACATAGCTCATGCTGCTTCCTTGAAATCAAAGCCAGATGTGATTTCAATGCTCTCTCATCTATCTGGGCCTCAGAATTCTAATGTAGAAAATACTTAAAACTAATTTTCTGTGCAATTTTGGAACTCTTAACTTTGCATCTCACCAACCAGTGCTATGAGTTCTTTAGACCTAAGTTGAATGTGTTCTCATAGGACAACATTCTGGGCACTCCAGACTCAACTCTTGGATTTTTGCCATGAATCATCTATTAACAGTTTGATGTAATTAACTGGGTAGTTGACAGATATCTTGGTTGACCAGTGATCCTCAATTCGGTTTGATTATGAGAAACACTTGAGAATTTTTGAAAGTGCAAAAACCCAGACCTTGTCCCTGGATATTTTAGATATTCTGTTTTCAGTCATTTGAGGAGGCTCCAGAGAATTGAAGTTTCTGCAAAACATCCGAAATCACTAGCATTCAGGCATGTTTGGGAACTGTTAGATGAAGTTAACATTGTGGTGACATGTCATATGAGATAATTGTGATGTATTAGGTAGCATTTGTTGCCACCCACTCCAGTTTCTATAGTGATATGTTTTAGTTCTAGTGTTTATTGAATAAATTAATTTAACTAGTTGGTACACTGAATAAAAGCAAAGAAACTTTATAAAAAGTTTATTGCTTATAATTATTGGTATAGGCTTTCAGTTTCCCAACCTCACATTCTCAAAATAGAATTTACCAAATAAACAAAAAACCTATCTTTTGAATTTGTTGTAAATTCACTGACATCTTTTTAAACAGAAAGAATGGGAGATTGGCTTTGACCTACCCTCTCTGAATTATCTAGACTTAGTCCTTTTGTTTGGTGAAAAAAAATAAAATAAAAACTAAAAAAAACAAAGAGTAGAAGCATCAGATCAGGGCAAAGCTTCCAGCTCCTTTTTCCAGCCCAAATTCCATTAGCATGAGACTTTCAAACAACATCTGTTTTTCCTTATGGAACTCAAAACAATTGCCTAACCTCTTGGCTTTTAAGAAAAAAGTTCAAGGGCTCACACGACAACACTTTGCTGTATATAATGAATCTGTTAGATTTAAACTATTTTGCAAACAGAGGAAAGGGGAGAGTAAATAAAGGGCTATAACACATCTGGTTAATATCTGCAGAAAGTTGCATTTTTTTCCCATGTCTCCAAAACATTTGTTCTATCTGTCATCCATTGTTTCATTTGAGTTCCTGCAGGCAGCAAAATTATAGAGAAGTCCTGTGGATAGAAATACAGTGTCTGGAGCCTAATGTGACTTCCTGTTTGGCAATAGATGAGCTAGGACATGGATAGATAGAAAGCAGCTGTTAAAAAAAAGACCTGTATTTAGAATAGGACTGCTTGGTAGACAATGAAGGCGACTCCCAGGGACCTGCAACAATCTCTACTGAAATATTGCATGATGTGCAAGTCTGACCAAGATTCAATTCTAGATGTTTAGTAGTGTTGCATAAACAACAAAGAGACAGGGGAGATAAAGTGAGAAGATTCAGGGGAAAAAAATCAATGTTTTATAGTTTTGATCAGATATAACAAATTATGTGCCAGAATGATTGAACCTATCTTTAATTTGGGGTGTGTGTGTATGTGTGGGCAGCAAATGACAATACAACTAAGGTGAAGGGGAAAATTTAAGAATTTAAAGGACAGAAATTTTCAACCACTTAAAACTAACAAATCAAGCTATTTAAATTAATTGCATAAATATAAATATTGATTAGTTTCAAATTTTAGATACTTTCTTTACATTTGTTAGTGTAAAAAATTGAACACTACCAGACAAGGGAAATGTATAGGAAGACAGTTTAAAGTAATATATTATGTAAAACCTCCAAGAACATACTTGAAGGACAATAATAGCAATGGCTTGTTTCAAAGTCATAAGACTGAAATTTTTCTATTACTGCATTTTAATTACACAGAATAATGGGTTTATTGTGGCATATTTCTACATGCAAATTACATACTTGTATGTTTTATAAACCTAACTAGTCCTAGCTAATATTTATGGAATATTTAATATATGTCAGGCCACATTCTAAATACTTCCTGTGGATTAGCTAATTAGCTTTCATTACATTGCCTTATAATGGGATTATAACACCCATTTTACAGGTAAGGAAATTAAGGGTCAGTGTGATTAATACCTTAAACAAAGACAAAAGCTTGTTAGCCACAGAGCTGGTGTTCGTTCATTAAGTTCTTAAATTCTTTCTGTCCATATGTCTGTTGGTAGGGTCTGAATGCATATGCACAAATTATTAAATTCAGGACTTTATTTTAAGTATTTAAACCCAGCCAGGTCACTCATAAGGCAAAAATGTGCCTTCCCCCTAGTTTTTATTTTTATTTTATTTATTTATTTGGTATGGGGGATTAAACCCAGGAGCACTTAACCACAGAGCCACATCCTCAAACTCTCCCCCCGCCCCTCGCTTTAAGAGACAGGGTCTTCCTGAGTTGCTTAGCACATCGCTATGATGTTGAGGCTGGCTTTGAACTTGCAATCTGTCTGCCTCAGCCTCCGGAGCTGCTGGAATTACAGGCATGCGCCACACACCCAGTGTAGATCTTATTTTAAATTGTCCTTTCACGGTGGTCTCTGCTAGACTCTACTGGTGGCTTCTCTACAGTGACTACAAAAGGGCAACTAAATGAGAAAGGCAAAATCATCTATCAAGAGACACAACAAGGTTGAATCAGAAGGATGCCATGTGAGGTGTTAAAGAGTGCTTAGTTTGAATCCTGGATTTTCTGATTTTTATAGACATTGCCTCTTCCTGCCGAGCAGCATGCATACCTCTGCATACACACAAATGTGCAGATCACACAACTAAACTCTCACAGGATTTCAACCTGCTTCTGGTTCCCAGGGGTGAAAACCCATTGCTTCTTTCACAGGTACTTTAAAGGGGATTTTTTTTTTTTTTTTTTTTTTTTTAGGATACTTTGAATCTACATTTTCTTACCAAGGAAAAAAAGAAAACATTCTAGATTGTACATATGAATCAAAATATCAAACTGTACCTCATAAATATGTGCAATCATTATGTGTCATTAAAAACTAAAATAAAATAGAAAAAGAAAACTTGGTCTTAAGGAATAGGTATTAGCAAGGTAAGGTCAGCAGGCAGACTATTCCACAAGGAAACTCTAAGATTTACCAGATGTCCAGTTGGCATGGGACGTGTCTTTGGATGTGTGCAAAAAGTGAGGGCAAGTTCTAGTTCACAACAGCTCAGCACTTCTCAAAAATTCTGAATCCTTCATTCCTGTCCTCCAAACTTCATCGGCTAAAGTTTAGCAATTTGCTAAAACTTTATTCAAGAGTTGAGTAATAAAAGTGATTTAGTAAAGAAATATAGCCCTTACATCCAAATCCCTATCATTATTAGATTCTTTGTCAAGTTGATGGCTTTGATCATTGATGATGCAGAACTACCAATGTGGGAGTGAAGGCTTAAATTGAGCTTGGTGTCGAGTAGTTATTCTCTGTAGTCAAAGATGCTGCTGATGCCAACATTATTTTCTGCACTTTGCTTCTTACCATTAACTGTATTTACAAATGGCCTTTTTTTTTTTTTAGCAGAACTTGGATGCAATTTCCAGCATAGTTTGCATTAGCTTGTTACACTGGGAATTAATAACAAGTTGAGTAATTGCTTGTCTCTAGAGAAAGGCATTTTATGGCAATCTAGTTTCTAGAACTATGTTGGCCCTAGGTTCCATGTCACAATGTGGTGTCATTAAGGAGATCATTTATATGCACTGGGAAGCTCATTAGCAATATTAAGGCTTTAAGATATTATTGGGTCCTTCTGTTCCTAGAGCTGAGTCTTCATTGGAACCAAGTTCACACAAAGCTGGTAAGAATATTAATTTTACTTTATTCTCAATTATTGTGTAAGCAAAATGATGTTTGTCTCAAGACATAGTTTCTATCTGGTTTATGTTAGTTTTTTTCTCCAATTGCCCTGTAGATGTATTTTTAGGAGTATCTTTGTACAGAATATTGTACACAATTTAGTGGTTTTCGCACTTCTGACATTTTCTGAAAGTCTGTGATTGTAAATTCCTCATCACGGGGCTTATTTAGAATGCCTGAAATGGATTTCCCACACCTCCCCACTCATCTAAAACTGACATAACTGGGCATGTACTGGTGAGTGGAGGAGGCCTGCATGTGGAAGTCCGCCATATGCTCAGGCTCAGCCCTGCTGCTTGCTGGACCCAGAGACCTGAGGATCCTATTTGCCCAAATAAACTTCAGTTTTTCCACTTACCACACTGCATATCAAGCAGTAACTTCATAAGATAGTTGTGAGGATGAAACTTTAATGACAAATGTGAAAGTGCCTAGTACTAAGAAACATTTTCAGAATCATTACTAAATGAATAGACATAATATTCCATAAGGTTTTCTTAGTTTACAGCCCATATTCGCATACACCTTACCAATCTACATTTTTGGAGGTAGATAAACATCATTGATTTCAACATTATGGTTAGAAAAATCAAGTTTAAAGGGGGCTAAAGGGCTTATTTAAATTCATAAGCACTCAAGACCAAGTCTTCTGACCTCATGTCTAAGCTTTATTGAGGCCTGACCTTAGTAACTAAGGGGTATTGATTGAATAAACATATTTTTTTGTAAAAAAAATCTTTATTATGGAAAATTTTAAACAAACACTAAAGCAGATAGAGTAATATAATGACTATACACATACCTGGCACTCATTGTCAACAATTTTTGGTCATTTCCTTATCATTTTCATGTGGCACCCCTTACCTTTTTATTTTGGCTGCCTTAAAGATATTCCCAAACATGATTTCACTGCACATATTAACACTTCAGTGTATGCCATAACTTCTAAAAAATTCTATAACCACCATTCATCATATCTAAGAAAAATAATTCCTTATTCTTATTCCAATTTTCCTGTTCTTAAGACTATCTTTATTCAGTTGATGCGTTTAAATAGAGATTTAAACAATGTCCACACCTTACATTTATGTTTTATAACTTTTTTATCCCTAACAGTCCTCCTTCTTTTTGATTTCATGTCATTGGTTATTAGAGACATTTTTATAATTTTTTTAAGTCACAGAAAATGGTTTATATTCTAAATTTAGCTGCTGCTTTCTCATGGTACCATTTAAACTGCTCTTGCCCTTCTATCTGCCCCTTTTCCCCATTAACCTGTTTTAGATATGGATTCTTGACTGAATGGGTGTTTGACATTACCTTTTCTTGGTTCAGAATCTGCCCCTCCCCCACACCATTTTTGTCTTCCTTTTTTTTTTTCCTCCATTTTTTGATTTACCCTGACTTCTTCTGGTGGCTTTACTGCTTTTCAGCAAATTTCATTTCTTACTCACTTTTCCAGAACTGACCTTTATATTGCCAACCCTTACTCCCACGTGGGCCATCTCTCACTGGGTATCTTGCAACATATTTCATACCCTTTATTCCACAAAATATCTCGGAGTGCCTGCTGAGGTTCTCACCTAGGACCTTAATGATAATGGAACCCTTACAGCTGCTCAAATGCTCAGGCCATATTTTGGGGATTGTTTGCTCAAGGTGACGTATTTTACTAGAAGTCACTTTTTATCTTAGTTCCAGAAGATTTCACAAAACCAATGCAAATTCCAAGTCTAGGTCTATCCGAACCCACGAAAGAAGATTCCAAATCATAAGTTACCATTCCTTGGGAGAGGGATAGCTATATCTCCTCTTCAATACTAGTCTGCCATGTACTTTGATGTAGTCAAGATTCAAAATCATGAGAGTGAAGCTATGAATGATGTATTTTGAAAAATCCTATTTATTGCTATATTTTTTAGATTAGGAGTGGTCCTAGACATAGAGTAAGCTTGTAGTAATTCCTCTTACTTTTGTTGTTTTTGCTATTGTTCAGCCTCTACTAAAGTTTATAGAATTATGGGCTTTTGTACATTGAAAAGGCTCAGAATAAAAAGTCCTAGATTATTTTTATATCTTTGGAGGTAGATGTAAGATAATAGTATTGTGTGTCCTAGGAAAAGACCAAGAGACATTTAGAACAGTATGAAGTGCCTTATAGTAGGATTCATTGAATCCGTTCCAAATTTTTATTCACTTTCTTTAATAGCTTTATTGAGATATAATTGACTTGAACCAAATTGTACTTATTTAAAATACACAGTTTACAATTAATTTGAACAAATAAAATATAAAACAAAACAAAAATAAAATAAAATACACAGTTTAATAAGTTTGACATATGTACACACCAGTGAAACTTTAGCCATGGTCAGAATAATGAACATTCATGTATCCCTAAGCAAAATAATGAATATATATATACTTTCTATCCCAGTTTTCGCCTTCTGTTCAGCATCTTCTCCTTACTCCACCTAGTTTACCCAAATAACCACATCAGTGTTTTTTTTTTCCTCTCTGCTCATAAAACTTTTTTTCTATTCTGAAATTACGTATAAATTTCCATTTATATGCATACTGCATGTACTAATTTTTTTGTTTGTTTGATTTCATTTACTCAGCATAACTATGCTGTAGCATGTATCAGCAGTCCATACTTTTACTGCTGAGTAGCATTTCACTGTATGGATGCACCAAAATTTGATTATCCATTTACCTTCTCCTGGGTGTTTAGATTACTTTCAGATTGAGACCATTAAAATTAAAGCTGCTATAAGCATTCAATTATGAGCCCTTAAATGCATTTACAATTTGATGACTTTGAATAACTGTCAGTGCAAGGCCATTCTGTGTTCTCTACCTCGGCCCTTTGAGTCATGATGTTGTCCAACCTGGCTTGGGAGAGCAAGCTGTATTCCTGTGAGCTACAGTGCTATTTCTGACCCTCCTGGGTGGTTCTTTCTCTAGTTTTTACTTATATATATGCACTGATTATGATAGCACTGGAGAATAACTGTGGCCTTCTGCAGACCTCCAGGAATTCCTCTGTGTATCCCATTCCTGTGAAGTACTCAGTCCTGCCAATTCTATCTGCCTTAATATCTTGGACTTCCAGATCTATTGATTTAACTCATGGTATCCTCTGGATTTTATTTGGACTTCTCATCCCTACATGTTGGCCTGGGAGCTCTCTCCAGGCAGAAAACTGGCAAGATTGTAAGATCACCTTGTTTATTTCTCATCTCTAAGGAATTTTTATTGTTCATTTCCAGTGATATTCAATATCTTCAAATTCATTGTTTCATTCATTCTGCTTGTACCTTGTTTACTTCAGATGGGTAAGTAAATCTGGTCTCTGTTCCTCTAGATTGAAAGCAGAGGTCTCTAATGTACTATTAGAAGGTCCTTGAATCAAACTTTGGAAGAATAATGGAAATGTATTGCTGATGAGTTTTGTTTTATTTTAAACCATTGGAACAAAAAGAGAAATAGCAGGGATAATATTGTAAAGCTGAGTAGAGAGCACTAGAATTTTCCCTTCCAATTTTGATAAGATTGTAGTTGTTTGCTTTATGTGCTGTATATTTCAAATTGATGGTGGGGAAGGAGTGTGGAGGATTTGACAAGTGTGATAAAAACAAGTCTGGCTATTGACTATTGGGAAATAGCATTAATGAGGACCTGGGAGAGATTGAAGACATAAAGGTGACTAACATCAACTACCACATCTCAGAGGATCTAGGGGTTTTAATAGGTGGGCTCCGTGTCTCATGATCAAGCAAACAATGAAATGCCATTTAAAATTACAATACTTTCACCTGCAGGGTGAACATTTTTTGCTGTTTTTCTACACAGAAAAAAATATGTTTATATATTAACAGATAAACTGATACACAGCAATGATTATATTTATTCTTTGGCTGTATAAAAAAGTATTTTTTTCATCATAATAACAATAAATCATAAAAAAGAAACAAAAATGAACAATAACACAACTATCAATGATATTTTTAATTGCATCACCCCATCCACATAAACTTGTTTATTCGTGTTAATATTGCACATCTTAGAAACACTTTGTGTTTTCTGTTGAGAGCCACAGCCGAAGGGGCTCCAGCAAACTTTCAGACTGCCAGCTGATGATTGGCTCACAGCGGCCCCAGCAACAACTAGCTGATTGGCTCCTCTGCGGTGATGCTCATTGGGCTGTTTCCCTGCCCTTTCAGACCACGGAGCTGCTCATTGGGGGACTTTTTTGGCTCCGCCCATGCGACCCAGCCAATCGGCCTCAAGAGCAGGAGGATTGTGGGAGAAAGAGGTTGTTGGAGTGTGGCTTGTGGGAAGCTGGTGGTGGCAGTTGGGCTCTGAGGGTTTATTCCTGAGGAGCTGTTTTGTTTATCTTGTGTGGTTCTAAAAATAAAGTTAGTTTCTTTTGACAAGTGGCTCCTGAATTGTGCCCAGCCAGACTGCGGCAGTTTTCTTTCTTCTTTTAAGATTTAGAAATTGTGTCTCTTTTGTTAGTAGTTGTGATGTACTTTTCCAGGCAGCAGTAATTATTTGGATACAAAACTAGAAACCTCTAACAGAAAAAAAAAATCCTCAAAATCAGAACACACATTAGAGGCCTATGCACTGTAAACCATTGCTTTTGGAGCGGAAATGAATTTTGTGATGAGCTGTAACAGATAAATGATCTTCTCTCTCTCACACACACACAAACATTGAAGGAAATGGAAGAAATCTGAAATTCAGAGTCAGTGATATTTATTTGTTGGGAAATAGTGGTTTACTGTTAAAGGGCTATGATGAGTCTTGTTTCATTTGTAATTCAGAGCATTTTATTTAGTTGTGGTAAATAAAAAATATAAAAAGAGATGTTCTCATCAATGAGTTCACAGATTGAACAATTCTGTAGGCAGAAAAATAAATTTACATACATAATAACATATGAAATGATACAGAAGGTGTGAAAGCCTTGTTTCCATTAATTCAACAAAATGTGATCCAATAACCAGGGAACAGTGTAGCCTGGCTGTGAGGTTTTGTAAAATGTTCTCGTAAAGTAACAGGACTATCTTCTCCTCTTTCTCCTCCTCTTCCTCCTCCTCCTCCTTCTTTAATATGTTTTTAGTTGTAGATGGACACAATATCTTTCTTTCTCTCTTTTTATGTGGTGCTGAGATTCGAACCCAGTGCCTCATGCATGCAAGGCAAGTGATCTATCACTGAGCTACAACCCCAGTCCCAGGACCATCTTATTTAAAGATTTTTTTTTTTTAGTACTGGAACTTGAACTCAGTGTCTGCTACCTGTTAGGCAAGCACTGTGCCACTGAGCTACATTCCCAGCCCTAAAGATCTATCCTGATTTTCATTATATTAAAAACATGACTGAGACCAAATGAAAAAGAATGAAAATAATTATCAGCAACAAATCAGTTAATTTTAATATAATCGAGTAGACAGAAATATAGTTCTGATAATATGGGTGAAAATTCTAATAGTTTCTCCAAAGTATAGGAAGACAAAGCAAAGACCATTTATATATACAGTGTCTTGGTCACCATTTAGAGTTAGTTTGAATGAGGTTCTGCCAAAAAATGGAGGATTGTGAATATTGATACAACAGTATTCAAGTATCTGCAAAAGGATTGGCAATATTTATTAAAGCCATAAGCAAGAAAAAAAACATGTAATGTTGAGGAAGTTATCATAAACCACAGGATATCTGCATGCTAGTGTAGACTCTGAGAGCTCTGTCTAACAAAGTTCAGATCATACTAAAATAATGACAGTAATATCAAATGAATATTTTATATAGAGATGAATGATAGATAAAATGATTTGCTAAATTTAGCTTTCAAATTGAAAATTATTATTTCTGTAAAACAACAAACAACAACGACTTTACCACAAGTACAAATATCAGGAAAATTCTTTCTGAGGAACTTCAAAATAAAACTAATTTTTTTAAATGGAAATAATTCCATACAGTTTATCATCTTAGAAAAAAATGATAAATATTTTAAAACAACTTGTCAGGCAGAAGAGGAATTGCATCTAGAAGATTCCCATTTATAAATAGTTTGAAATTTAAAATGTGGATGTGTAACCGATGTGATTCTGCAATCTTTGTAATGTTTTGAATAACTAATAAAAAAATAAAAAAACATTAAAAAAAAAGAAAATGTGGTATATACATACATGGAATATTATTTAGATTTTAAAAAGGAGAAATGTTTTCATTTGCTACAAGGTGGAGTTTACAACATGTTTCAACAGTATAGTGTACATTGTGCCAAGTGAAATGTGGTAGACACAGAAAAATAAGTACTATGTGATGCTACTTACATCAGGAATCTAAAATAATCAACCTCATACAGATAAGGAGCCCACTGGGGGTTGTCAGGGGATGCGGGACTGAAAATAGAAAGAGGTTGGCCAAAGGATACAAAGTTTCAGTTATGCAAGATGAATAAGTCCTAGGGATCAACTTTACATCTGTAGTTAATAATATAGTATTATATATTTTAAAATTTACTAAGTTAGAATGTATATCTTCTTCTGAGAAGTCTCTGTTCAGCTCCTTAGCCCGTTTATTGATTGGGTTGTTTGATTTTTTTGCTATTAAGTTTTTTGAGTTCTTATATCCTGGAGATTAGTACTCTGTGTGTGTGACAAAAATTTGCTCCCAAATTGTAGAATCTCTCTTCACCTCATTGATTTCTTTTGCTGAGAAGAAGCTTTATACTTTGAGTCCATCCCATTTATTAATTCTTAATTTTAATTCTTACCCTATAGGAGTCTTATTAAGGAAGTAGGGGCCTAATCTGATATGATAGAGTTTTAGGACTACTTTTTCCTCTATCAGGTGCAGGGTCTCTGGTCTAATTCTTAGGTCCTTGATCCATTTTGAATTGAGTTTTTGTGCCTGGTGAGAGATAGGGGTTTATTTTCATTTTGCTGCATATGGACTTCCACTTCTCCTAGCACTATTTGTCAAAGAGGCTATCTTTTCTCCAATATATGTTTTTGGCATCTTTGTCTAGTATGAGATAACTGTATTTGTCTGCATTCGATCAACATATATATGAAAAAATATTCAGCCTCTCTAGTAATTTGAGAAATGCAAATCAAAACTACTTTAAGATTTTATCTCATACCAGTCAGATTGGCAATTATCAAGAATACAGACAACAATAAATGTTGGAGAGGATGTAAGGGAAAAGGCACACTCATTCATTGCTGGTGGGACTGCAAATTGGTGCAACCAATCTGGAAAGTAATATGAAGATTCTTTAGAAAACTTGGAATAGAACCACCATTTGACCCAGCTATTCCATTCCTCTGTCTATACCCAAAGGACTTAAAATCAGCATACTATAGTAATGCATCCACCTCAATGTTTATAGCAGCTCAATTCACAATAGCCAAACTGTGGAAGCAACATAGATGCCCTTCAATAGATAAGTGAATGGATTATTACTCAACTTTAAAAGAGGATAAAATCAGGGCATTTGCAGGTAAATGGTTGGAGTTGGAGAATATCATGCTAAGCAAAGTAAGCCAATCCCAAGAAACCAAAGGCCAAATGTTGTCTCTGATAGTGGATGATGATCCACAATTGGGAAGGGGGGATGGGAAAAATGCAGAAACTTTGGGCAAAAGGGAGGATGGGGTGGGGAGAGGGCATGGGGCCAAGAAAGATGGTGGAATGAGATGGACATCATTACCCTAGGTACATGTATGACTGCACATATGGTGCAACATTACATTGTGTACAACCAAAGAAATGAAGTTTTGCTGTAATTGTGTACAATAAATCAAAATGAATTTGGCTGTCATATAAACCTAATTAAAATTAATTAATTAAAAATTACTAAGATCTTATATTGTATTCTTATCACAATAAATAACAATAATAATAACAACAAATAAAAAAGGAGGAAATTTCTGAACATGATGGATATGTCTTTGGCATAGATTATGATAATGGTTTCATAGATATTACTTATCTCAAGACTTATCAAGTTGTACATCAATTTAAATTTGTAGTTTTTTGTGCCAATCATACCTCCATAATTTTTTTTAAAAATGAACTTCAAAGGGAGAAAATATTCCTAGAAAAATTTACATTTTTTCTATCCCATTAGACCATGAAACAACTCACATTTAGGCTTCAGGATGCTTTAAATGGAATGAAAGTAATGTATGCATTGATATAATATGTATAAGAGTTTTATAGTTTTAATACAAGTAAAATCCCACATCTTTGATTGTTAAAAAAAAAAAAAAAAAAAAGCTATGCAATGTTTGGCTGTGTGCTAAAACAAGACCAAAAATCTTCTTTGCTTCTGAGAGCTGCCATATAGGGTATTGTTTTGCCCAGTCTCTGAATCAGCAAAGAATGCTTATTTTCCACTTTTTGTCAGTGAAACCTGACATTCCCTACCACTAGGACAGAGGAGGGATTCTGGTATTTTACAATGGAGGATTACCAAATCAAAATTGGTAAACCATTAATCTAGCCTCAGAAGCTTTCTCTATTCCTAGAGGAGATGTTCACAACATTTTGTACAGGAAGAATATACTACTTGACAAAACTCAATCACAAAAATTTTCAGTGCACTTATTTGATATATTATCCCACATAGGCATCCAGCTTTAATTCTAAGTTTTAAACTTTCTACTCTGCTTTTGGTTTTGTGTAATGCTGGCTTTTTGGGGAGAGATACTGGAATTAACATGTTATCTTATGAAAATTTTACTTTATTATCAAAATAATCCATTTGGAAAAGGTTAACATGGCATTGTTTACAACACTATTTGCTTACTAGAAATCAATCCCAGGCAAATATTTCATTCCCTATCTACATACCTGTAACCTCAGTCATTATTTCATTAGTGCTCAGCTTCTGTTCCACTAATTGGAATTTTAAAATCACAAGGGATACTCAAGTTCTGTATGTCATCCACCTAATGAGTGCTTCCTTATTTTCTTTTAACTAGATTTCCAACCACTATATATCTGACTTACATAAGTAAAGTATGTATGGGGGATCATTCCTATTCATAGCAATACATATCCTCAATTGTGAAATGGGAAGACACAGACCAAGCAAATGAGATGCTTATAAGCTTAATAACTAGACCTTTTGGTCTCAATTTGAGAATCTTGTAGTTGCTTTTAAATTGATCTTCAGTCATCTCTATTTACTTAAATGGGTGCTACAGATTCAAAATTTACTTACCTCATCTATTTTTCCCCTATGAATGGATGACTTCACAAGATCTCTTAGACTTATCATATAAAAATGACCAAAATGGTCTTAAATCTTATTATTTCTTAGGTCCTTATCATGAGTGATACTTGCAACAAATTTCTCTAAATATTTTGATCTGGGAGGATATATGATTTTGTGTGACACACTTAAATATATACTCATGTTTCAAAATAACAATCTTGGCCTTTGGGGTTCTATTAGGTTGGAATTAATTCCTAGTGATCTAGATAATTTTTGTCTTTATAGTTTTTTTTTTTTTTTTTGCATTTTTTTTATGGATTAAGAAGGAAGTGAACAGGGACAAATAATCTTAATTTTTTTTCTCCCACATTTCCAGTCTTACGAAAAAGACATTTCATCAGTGAAAGCCATATCTGACTTGCTACCTATTTTAAAAAATAGTATTATGGGAACACAGCCCTCATTTTATGTATGGCTGATTTCTCACTGAGCACAGCAGAGTTTTGTAGTTCCCACGGAAACTTTGGCCCACAACATATGTTACATGGCCTTGAAAATAAAAACTTGCCATTCCCTGTTTTAAAGTAAAATGTGGACTGGGAAGATAGCAGAAGGATAGGACCAGCTCTCAGTGTCTCATTTAGAAAGTGCAAATACAATACCAAGGGCTAGGGCATCATCTGGAACAACTTCCATAAAATGCCACCAACTGCATCTGAGCACCCAGGGCTTGCTTCTAAGAAAAATATGTTTTAATATTTGTTGATTTGAATGGTTTTATTTCAATAGAGTATAAGAGGTTCACTAAAAACTTGAAGTTAAAGACAATTTGAGCTCTTGTTGAGACTCAAATCTGAACTTTAGAATGGGAAGTATTGAATATCCAAACCCAAGGACAACATGATTCCTATTTCTTCCTTTATAAGATGAGAGGATCATAATAATACTAGTAGCAATAAACAATATTGTTGTAACATAACAATATAAGAATATGCACATTGCCTAGGCTAACACTTGCTCCCACTTTCTTATCTTTGAAGGGGCTCAATTGCCAGGAGAATTTCAGGAGGCTTCTTAGAAACCTACCAGATGTACAGGGTTAGAAATGAGGCGGTTAAAGCCCAAAATTTGGGTGGTAGAGAAATTAGATTACATTAGAATGTATACCTTTCCCTCTACCACCTATAATTACAGCCTTCTTTCATGCCTGAAACACCAATTGGCATGTCATAAAATTTAGAAATAAAAGTCTACATGAAACTAAGAGAGTTGAGCACTAATTTATGAAATAGTATAGAAAAATCCTGACCTTTTAAATTTACAAGCCCAGCACTGCAAAAATCTATTATATTCCTGCAGAACTAGTCAATGAGATCAAAATTGGCAACTAAATTGTTAATTCAGTTTACCAGATGCCTGGAGTTATACCCACATACACAATATGTACTGTATATACACACATACATATTGTATTGCATACATATGGGTATGTATGTGCAACAGTTGGATCAACAAATCTAAAAACCTAGATATCTACAATAAAATTAGGCAAAAATGTTTCAGTACTAACCCTAAAATTTGATTAGACAGAGACAAATCAGCGACTGCACAAAACCCCCACAGAATCAGCAACTGAGCAGGAAGAGACACGTTTCCAACCACTGCAAAAGCCATCAAACCTTGTAAACAACTACATACCATTGGGGCAGTCAGAGAAGAATAACGGAAATGGAGTTAGAAGTTGCCACTCACCAACTCATGACTGACTGTGAAGATCCAGAAGAAGGTTGGACAGAACTGGAGTTATCTGTTAAAAATTTTAAAAAGGAAAAAAAGCTCCCTTTCAGGACAGAGTTTCATGGATAGAAACTGCTACTAGTATAATCCATACTGTGAAGAAATACAAAAAGTATAAGGAGAAATCAAGGAATTTTATGTAAAGGGGGAAGAGAAGACACTGGCATAGCTCGGAAATTACAGTCAGAATTTTTATTACCTTATAAACACATCAGAAGAGTCTAATGAGATATGGAGGTAGGAAAACAATTCTGACTCACCTTTCTTCCTAAAATCATATTACAAAAACAATGATCTCACCCTTACATGGGCAAAGTCAAATATTGACACTAAATCTTATACAGAGTTACTTTAGAGTAAAAAGAAACTAAGGAGCAGAATCCATTCCACAGACCATTAGTCAATTTGGAAATGATAACCCTTAGGTAGATGAAGACAGCTGTTTAACATTTCACAAATCCTTAAATAAAGTCCAGAAAGTAAAAAGGAAGGAAGGAAGGAAGGAAGGAAGGAAGGAAGGAAGGAAGGAAGGAAGGAAGGAAAGAAGGAAGGAAGGAAGGAAAGGGGAGGGGGAGGGAGGAGAGGAGGAAGGATAGAAGAAATGAATGAATGAATGAATGAATGGAGTGAGATGATATACTAAATGAAAGAACAAACATAACTATATGGGGTAAATGGAGGAAAGAAGACTTGACTAGAAAGATTTCCTAAAGACAGAGCCTGAGACAGAGATATGTGAGTATATATAATTTATTTAGAACATGTTCTTTAGAAAAAACAAAACCTATGAGGGATTACAGAAGGCTGAACAGAAAAAGAGACAGCCCTCAAATAACTGTTTATGAAAGTTAAAAAAAAGAACTAGGCAAAAATTTTAAAATGATTAAAACCTGCATTAATTACTCTTGAAAGAATCAAAAGTGGAGTTAACCAAAAGGAAAGAGAAAAAAAGTACTCATTGAAGAATAGTAAGACACCACCTCATTATTTTGAAAACTGTTTAAAAAAATTGAGTTGATAATATGTGGTGGGAAGGATTATACAAGATTCAGTCTGCATTTCCAGCAGCCATTTTCTCACTGAACAACTGTGTTGTCAACTTTCTGTTACTTTAACATAATACCTGAGTTAATTGACTTATAAAGATAAAAGGTTTATCTTAGCTCATGGTTTCAGAGTCCGTGATCAGCTGACCCAGTTGCCTTATACCCTGTGGTGAGTAAGTATTTCATGGTGGAGCATGTGGTGAACCTGCTCAGAAGAAGGTCTGGGTCCCACTAACTCCTTCAAAGGCAAACCCTCCGTGACCAGAAGACCTCCCACTAGAACCCACCCATCTCTTAAAGTCTCTCCCATCTCCCAATAGCCCCACGCTGGGAATTAATCTTTAAATGGGCTTTTGGGGGACAGTCCAGATCCAAACTATAGCAATTTAATCAGAACTATTTTATCTTTTGAGTGAACCACTTTAAAAAAAATAAATAAAGTGTCCCTTGTACATAATTATTTTATCCCTTTCCCCTTTTAAGATTTTTCTTCTGTTGCTGGATTTAAACAGATCAGCTAGGATGATCACAGGTGTAGATCTCTGCTTATCCTAGTTGGAACTGGAGTTTTAGGTGTCAATATGAATCTTTTTTATCATACTAGGGAAGTTTTTTGGCATTATTTCCTTCCCCTTACTCTCTCTTTTCTCTTTCTGGGACTCCCGCTCTCCTTCTGTCTGATGATGTTCCACAGGATTAGAAAATTCTGTTCACTTTTTCCTTAATCTTTTATATCTCTGTTTTTTTTTTAATTGAGAAACTTCTGGGAGTTTCAGTTTACTGATCCTTTTCTCCTGAAATTCCTAAAGTGCTTCTGAGCCCATTTATTGAAAATTTCAGACATTGTGGTTTCCAGCTCTAAAATTTCTATTTTATTCATTTTTATAGTTTGTCTTTATCTAGATTTCCTGTTCGTTTAGCCATTGTCATCGTAGTTTCCTTTAATTATTTGAACATATTTATAACGCTCACTTTGGAGATTCTATTAAATTCAACTTCTGGGTCCATGCAGTCTCGATTTTCAGTGCTGCTTCTTTTCAATTCCTTTGTGCATATCAAACTGTTTGGTTTTTAAACTGCGCAATTTAGATAATATACTGTAGCAATCTTAGATTCTCTTTTTATTTTTATGAAAATAGGTATTTCTTTTTTCCTTATCCATTTTCTTTCATTTTTCTTCTTTCCTGCTTTCTTCTTTCCATCCTCCTTCCCTCCCTCCTCCTTTCTTCCTTCCTATCTTCCTTCCTCCCTTCCTCCCTTCCTTCACTGGCTGAAACTTCACCTTTGTGATTGGTCTCCCTTGGAGTATTTACCTTGATGTCTTTGTACAATAAAAAACAAACAAGCAAACAAACAAAACTCTTATCCATGTATTTTTAGCCTGACTTCCTGTGGTGCACTCTTCTGTCTCCATAGCCAAGCAGTCAACCAATGACCTGGGTAGATTTTGTACCTTAAGCCTTTCATCCTCTGAAGGTCAATTTGCATGGAGTCTTGCAGTAAACTAAATTTTCCTTCGATTCCTAGATTGGTGTTGGCTTTGTCTTTTTCCCTTGGTTCTCTGGGATCTCCTGCACATATGTGTGTGCTTTCAAGGCTGCCAGGAATATGTGAAGAGCTTATGTCAGTCCTTCCATGCCTCTCTCATTTTCCAGATCTCCTTGGCTGCAACCTCACTTAGCCAAGCTGCAGGTTTCTCCCATTCGATTCTTCCTAAATTCACTACATTTAGCTGACAAAGCTGGGCTCCAAATCTGGCTCCTCTCTCCCTAGCAGACATGCTGCCTTTAATGGCCAGACGGAGGCTGTAAATCAACAGTTCTTCATGACCAACCTCCAGGGAAGAGTACAGGAGAAGCCCCAGGCAAGAACATAGACTGTTGCTTTTATCTAAGTCTTTAGCACTTTTTAAATAAATAATATTTCTCAATTTATTGTCTACATGATGGATTTCCAAAGCCTGAAATTGTTGTTTTTGACAATTTAGTTCAGTTTCATACCTTTTTGTTCTTTTTTGTAGAAACAGACTTGCCAATGTTTTCATAACTGGAATTTACTACTTTTTTTAAGTGTTGATTTTTAGGTGTTATCATAATATTTTGCTTATGATTTTAGAGAGTCTATATCAACATGAGATACATCTTGAAATATTTATGATGAAATTATATGATGCTGATATTCACTTTAAAATATTTATGTCTGGAAGAGGAGCTGGAGATGCAGACCAAACAATACTGGGTGTGAGTTAGTAGTTGTTGAATCATGGTAATGCATACCTGGAGATTTATCACAATTTTCTCAGTTTTGTATATGTTTCAAGTTATGCATAATAAGATTTAAAATGAGAAATAATTAAATTCTGGAATCCTGTTATTTTTGTGCAGCATCAGAAAAAGAATGAGACAAGTGTAACTAGTTCTAGTATGTTATAGTGAAGAACTTGACTTCCTTTTACATATTAACTCACACTCCTTCAAAAGGTAACCCATTGGCCTATTGAGATTACAACAGATACTTATCATCTCTATGTTTTATTTATTTCTTCATCATGAACTATCATATCACAAACATGATAGCTTTGCATTATTGAATGCTTACTTGAGCTAGGTGCTATATTTAACATTTGGTGTATTGGCCAAGGGACAGTACTTGGGGTTCAGAATTTCTGAATGTGGCTATTTTCTGTCCTTTTGTTCTCTTGAACTTTGGATTTTTAGCTAAGTTAAAACACACTCACACACACATACACACACACTAATATTTAACAATCTGTTAAATATGTTGTATCATTTAAGGTATTTTTAGAAACTTTGAAGTGTTAGAAACAGGCAAGTAAGACATAAAATATTTTGATATCAGTGGACTCATGGCTCAGGGATTGATGGATTGTTTGATGTAGATGTTTGGATTTAAAAGTCTCTTCCAAAACTAAATTAAGGTCCTGGATATGGGGGAAAACTCTTCAGAAAGAATCAGCTAACCAAGGCTTAAGCTACATACCCCGTTTAATCCTGGGAAAACTATTAGACCTGTAGTAAAAACTGTGATGTCTTGATAATATAGACCCTGCCTACTGAGAAAACAATGAGCTGAGCTGACCTCAGGACAGCTGGAGTGGGTATGGGGCAAGGGGTCAATCCTCCCAAGCATGGATTTTTACCTCTTTCAAAAATAATTCTATACTACAGAGCTATAGTAATAAAAATAGCATGGTATTTGGCACCAAAATAGATTTGTAGACCAATGGTACAGATAAGAGGACACAGAGACAAACCCACATAAATATGGTTATGTCATACTAGACAAAGGTGCCAAAAACATTCACTGGAGAAAAGATAGTCTATTCAATAAATGGTGCTGACAAAACTGGAAATCCATATGTAGCAGAATGAAATTAAACATCCATCTCTCACCCGGCACAAAAATCAACTCAAAGTGGATCAAATATTTAGGCACTAAAACAGAGACCCTTTGCCTAATAGAAGAAAAAATAGGCCCAAATCTTCCCCACATTGGCCGAGGACCTGACTTCCTTAATAAGACACTTAAAGCTCAAGAAGTAAAATAAAAAATTAGTAAATAGGATGGATTCAAATTAAAGGAAACAATTTTTTTTCAGCAAAGGAAACAATTTTAAAATGATGAGAAAGCCTACGGATTGGGAGAAAATCTTTACCATATCCACCTCCAATAAAGGATTAATCTCTAGGATATATAAAGAGCTCAAAAAACTTAACACCAAATTAATAATAACCCAATCAATAAATGCACTGAGGAGCTGAACAGACACTTCACAGAAGAAGAAATACAATTGATCAACACATGTATGAAAAAGTGTTCAATATCTCTAGCAATTAGAGAAATGCAAATCAAAACTAAGATTTCATCTCACTCTTGTCAGAACAACGGCAAACATCAAGAATACAGGAAACAATAAATGTTGGTGAGGATGTGGAGAGAAAGGCACACTCATACATTGCTGGTGGGACTGCAAATTAGTACAACCACTATGGAAAGCAGTATGGAGATTCCTCAGAAAATTGGGAATGGAACCACCATTTGACCCAGCTATCCCACACCTTGGTTTGTACCCAAAGGACTTAAAATCAGCATACTATAGTGACTCAGCCACATCAATGTTTATAGCAGCACAATTCACAATAGCTAAACTATGGAACCAACCTAGGTGTCCCTCAATAGATAAATGGATAAAGAAAATGTGGTATATATACTCAATGGAATATTACTTAGCTTGAAGAAAGGGTAAAATTACGGAATTTGCCAGTAAATGGCTGGAGTTGAAAAATATCATGCTAAGTGAAATAAGCCAATCCCACAAAACCAAAGGCCGAATGCTTTCTCTACTATGCAGATGCTAATTCAAAATAAGGCAGGGAGCACTAGAGAAGAATATCATTACCTTAGATTAGGTAGAGGGAAGTGATAGGAGGGGAGTGGAGGGGATGTGGGGATAGGAAGATAATAGGATGACTATATGTATATATGTGACTACATGACCAATATGATTCTGCAACATGTACACTCAGAAAAATGAGAAATTCTATCTCATCTATGTTTGATATATCAAAGTGCATAAATGCGTTCTACTGTTATATATAACTAATTAAACCAAATTTAAAAATTTTAAAAATAATAATTCTGCCAAGTGCGGTGGCACATTCCTGTAATCCCAGCAGTTTGGGAGACTGAGGCAGGAAGATCACCTGCTCAAAGCCAACCTCAGCAATGATGAGGCACTAAGCAACTCAGTGAGACCCTGTCTCTAACTAAAATACAAAATAGAGCTGGAGATGTGGCTCAGTGGTTGAGTGCCCCTGAGTTCAATCCCTGGTTAAAAAAAAAAAAAAAATCTGCTGTCTATCAGAGTTGTAATTCTTTTATGACTGACTTTGGAAACAGACATCTTTCAATATCTCTTTCTCAGCTGACATAGGACATGAATTATCAGTATATCTAATGCTATATAATGGCAGATTGTCTTCATTTTGACTTCCAATTTTACAGCCACATATTGTGGAATCATCTGAACATTACTACCTCTACTCAGGCAGGACTGGGAACTTATCCATGATGAAGTGCTCAGTGGGATGAGGATATGCCTCTGACCACCTGACAAGATCTTTTCAAGAAAAATGTCTGAAAACAGATAAATCCAAAAATGAACAAATGAACAAATTAAACGTGCACTCTCAAATTTAGACAAGAACACGTGATAAATCAAAAGAACATACACATCAGGAACTACTAGTGGGGTGCGGTGTGGGGGAGAAACTAATATGCTAAGAAACAGAAATAGTAGAATTTATAAACCTAAATTTAGTTCTTAAGGGAAAAAAAAATCACTGCAGAGCACTTGCTTAGCATGCACAAGGTCTTGGGTTCAATCTCCAGCACCACTAAAAAACAAAAAAAAATCACCATATTATGTGAATTATTTATAAATACATAGCTCTAAGCAAACAAACTTGAAAACTTTGATGGATTAACACTTTTCAATAAATATCCAATCTATTAAATCTAATCATAATGAAGACAGATGTTCTACACAGATCACTTGCTGTGGAGGAAACAGAGGAAATTTTACTGAATCTTTAAAGATTAGATAGTGAAAGTGGGAAGGGGAGGCCAGAAAGAACTGGCCTCATCTGGAGTAATCCAGACACAAAATCGTTTTCCTACAATATGACTGCCTTGTCATAAAAGGAACAAATACTTTCCAATGACCATGACTATCAATAATGTGAATTCTGGAATTAGGCAAGTAAATTGAAGTCAGATTAGCTCGAAATCCTTGTATAATTTGCACTTATTTTCCTGACACACTGAAATCTTCTTTTCTTTTCTTTCTTTTTTTCTTTGGTGGTAGAATTAAATTTACTTTAAATTTCCTGGTAATGGGACATTATATCTTTATTACTTGTGCTTCATTACTCTTTGTGTTCATTTATTTTTGCTTTCAATCTGCCCCACTCCACAATCTTGACAAAGACCCATATGAAAAAGTTTAGTAATAGCTCATATTTGTTGGTGGCACATTTGGGGTCAGCATGATTTTTCCAGGAGAAACAAAAGAGGAAATATTTTCTGTTGAGTACTGACTAACAGTCATTTTTGCATAAAATATTCAAAAGGGTAGATGATAAAAAAAGATGCTTTATTTTTTAATCTATGCTATTTCTACAATAGCACAATAAGAATTGTAGTTTAGAACAGGAGGATCTACTGCTTTGAGCATTCTGTAAGCTATCTTTGGGGTTAATTTTTGGGGGGATTTAAGCATCAAACTCTCTTCAAGTCTTTGCTCAAACACCTTAATGAGGCCACATAGTAAATCTGATCTACCTTACTCTGCTTCCATTTTTCTTTTTTCATAGCATTTATCATCTTTTAAATGTACAGTTTACATCTATTTTAGCTTTATTGTTTGTTGTTCAGTACTGCTCCCTGTTAAAATGCAAATTTCAGATGGACAAGGTACTGTCTGTTTTTTAAAAATATCCCTTCAGTCCATAAAACAATATCATACATATATTAGGTACTAAATACTTTCCAATTTGAAAATATTTTTCAAATTACTGATAATATCCTTGATGCAAATAGTACAAAGGTGATTTCCTGTTGTTCCACAGTTTAGAAATGTGACTGGCTTCTCATAATAAATATGCCAAGGCCCTCAAACTTCAAAACTTAGGTGATATAACTCCTGAGATTTCTTTAGTCCTTCTGAATCATGCTAACTTATTCAGAGCATACAAAAGTAATATGGTTAAGATACCAGATAAATTTTTCTCTGAAACAGTCTTTTCTTTGGTGAACTCAATTGTTTTTTGATCCTTTTTTTTTTTTTTTGAGTTAATTTTGATTCTTTTCTTCTCATATTCTGTTACATCTGGCAAATTTTAAAAAATGCATTTCACTGTTTTATCTGCATCTGTGTTTTACTATATATTATCTGACAAGAGTTTCTTATTGGAAGAGGTACTAAATACTCTCTTTTGATAGTAAGTAAATGAATAACATGTCATTCTGTCTTCCTGGCAATATCAGACTGTCTTTATCAGCCACTTGGAAAAGCAATTCAGCAAAAGGCACACTAATGATATCTTCAAATTGTTTGGTCAACTTATCTTTTTTAACCAAAATGTCTTAAGGAATTTAGACTCCACCTTTAAAATTGTCTGAGCACTGTTTGGATACCCACAGGTGATGTTTAAAAACAAATTCACCTGTATTCTCTGAATCAACTGTATGTGTCTTCATGGGGAAGCTTGTTACCTACCATAGTCTTCTCTGGGTCTCTTAGTTGTGCCATGAGTGTTGGCAGGAAGAGGGCAAAGGGGACTTCTTAAACACTAAACACATAGTGGTACTCTCTTTCCCAGCAGTACACCATTTGAGTTCAAAGTCTCCTGAAATTTTCATGAACACATTTGGTTGACAACAAACCCATCCTATAAAGGTGGAAATGGGGTTAGCAGCAAGTCTCAATGAATCAACTCCTTTCTTATCTAATTTTTGAATTCTCTTTGTGTTCTTCAAATTGCCAAATAATATGTCTTATTCTTCAGGGAAGAAACAAACCCCTCATGCATATATTCAGGGATTGTCATTGGTTAAAAACCAGCCATTTAGTTCGAATTTACTTAGGACATTGGAAATTCTAGCCTGGACATCTCTGCCTTCTCCATAGCCACCTGGTGTGAAGTAGGAGTTTAGTTTGAATGCAGAGGACAACTTGTAGAAAATGAGGTTGAGGCTGTCAATCTACTAAGCATAGGGAAGTCATAGAGACAAAATATTTCTGAAACATCTGTTTCCTTCTTTCTTTCTTTTTAAAGGTGCAACTACATTTTATTTTTTTCTGTTTCCACACTTTTATTGGTTCATTTTAATATTACATAATATTGGGAATGTGTTGTGACATATTCACACATGCACACAATATGAGCATATAATCTGGCCTATATCACTCTGCAATGCTTCCTCTTCTCTCACCAACTCCTACTCCTGGTCCCTTTCCTCCATTGATCTCTCTTTGATTTTCATGAGACCCCTGTCCTGCCATTCTTTTTCATTTTCCTTTCTAACTTCCACATATGTGAGAGAACATAAAACATTGACCTCCTGAGTTTAACTTATCTCACATAACACAATGGTTTCATGTTCCATCTATATTCCTGCAAATGAACATATTTTCAGTTTTCTTTATGACTGAATAAAACCCTATTATGTAATATTCCACATTTTTTAATCCTTTCATCTAATGATGGACACCTAAACTGGTTGCATAGTTTGGCTACTGTAACTTGTGCTGCTGTAAACATGGATATGCATGTATCATTGTAGTAAGATGACTTTAGTTCTTTAGGATAAACACTGAGAAGTGGTATAGCTAGGTAATATGGTGGCTTCATTCCTAGTCTTCTGAGGAAACTCCATACTGATTTCCATAGCGGTTGTGCTAATTTAATTAATTTAATCCTGCCAAGAATGTAAAAGTGTTCCTTTTTCTTTACATCCTCTCCATCGTTTATCATTTATATATTCTTGATTACTGCCATTCAGACTGGTGTGAGATGAAATCTCAGTGTAGCTTTGATTTGCATTTCCTTAATTGCTAATGATGTTGAACATTTCTTCACATATTCGTTGGCCATTTCTATTTCTATTTCTATTTCTTTTTTTTTTTTTTGAGAAGTGGCTGTTTAATTCATTTGCCCATTTTTTAATTGGATTATTTGATTTTTTGGTGTAAAGTTTTTTTGAGTTCTTTATATGTTCTAGGTATTATTCCTGAGAGAAGTCTAGCATTTCCCTCTATTCTGTGGATTCTTTCTTCATTTTCCTATTAGTCCCTTGTTGTGAAGAAGCTTTTAAATTTATTGCCATCTCACTTATTAATTTTGCATTATTTCCTGAGTTTTAGGGATTCAATTGAGAAAGTCTTTGCCTGTATCTACATGCTGGAGTGAGTGCTGAACCTACATTTTCTTCTAGGAGTTGCAAAGTTTCTGATTTACTTCCTAGGTCTTTGATCCATTTTGAGTTGATTTTTGTATGAGAGATAGGGGTGTAGTTTCAGTCTTCTAAATATAGATAACCAGTTTTCCCCCCACCGCTTGTTAAAGAGGTAGTCTTTTCTCTGATGTGTTTTTGGCAACTTTGTCAAGGATCAGATGACTGTAGATGCATGGGTTTGTCTCTGTGTCTTCTATTCTGTACCATTGGTTTACATGTCTGTGTCTATGCCAGTTTTTGTTACTATAGCTCTGTAGTATAATTTGAAGTCAGGAATTGTGATGCCTCCAGCATTTTTTTTTCTTTTTTGGCTTAAATTGCTTTGGCTATTCCGGGTCTTTTATTCTGACAAATGAGTTCTAGGACTGTTGTTTTCTAGTTCTGGGAAGAATGTCATTAGTATTTTGACGTGGATTGCATTGAATCTGTATATTACTTTTGGTAGTATGGCCATTTTAACAATATTAATCCTGTCTATCTGTGAACATGTTTTTCATTTTTTCCCACATCATCTGAGATATTCTTCAATTTATTTCTTCAGTGTTCTATAGTTTTCATTGTAGAGGTCTTTCACTTCCTTGGTTAGATTTATCCCTAGATTTTTTTATCTTGGGAAGGGTTTTTTTTTTTTTTTTGAGGATATTGTGAATGAAATTGTTTTCCTGATGTCTTTCTCAACAGATTCTTTGTTGATATATAGGAAAGCTATTGATTTTTGTAAGTTGATTTTGTTTATTAACCAAATTTGTTCACTAGTTCTAGTAGTGTTTTGCTGGAGTTTTTTTTTTTTTCTCCTAATTATCTTGTTCTAGATTTTAAAGAAAATGCTCTCAGCTTTTTCCCATTTTCTATTTTTATTACTGATTTCAGTTCTTTACAAGTTTTTTGTCTGTTTAGATTTTCTGACTTCTTTATTTAATTTTGGCAGATGTATATGTCTAGAAATGTGTCTATTTCTTCTAGGTTTTCCAATTTATTGGAGCATGAGTTTTTGAAATAGTTCCTAATGAACTAATTTGCTGAATTTCTGTGATGTTTGTAGTGAATTCTATTTTGTCACCTCTAATTTTATTAATTTGAGTCTTCTTTTTCTTTTGGTTACTTTGCCTAAGGGCTTATTAATCTTGTTAATTTTTTCAAAGAAACAGTTCTTTGTTTTATTGATCCTTTGCATTGCTTTCTTATTCTCAATTTCATTGATTTTGGCTCTGATCTTAATTATTTTCTTCCTTCTACTAGTTTGGAATTGATTTGTTCTTCTTTTTCAAGGGCCTTAGATGCATCATTAGGTTGTTTATTTGAGATCTTTCTGATATTTGTATGTAGGCACTTGTGGCTATAAACTTTCCTCTTAAAATTGCCTCGTTGAAAACTACTGTATCATTATCTTCATTTTAGTCTAAGAATTTTAAAATTTCTCCTTGGGTTTCTTCAATCACCCATTCATTATTCAAAAGCATATTTTTCAATCACCATGTGTTTGTGTAGTTTCTGTAGGATTTTGTCACACTGATTTCTAATTTCTTTCCATCATAATGTGATAAGATGCAAGGAATCATATCAGTTTTTGTAATTGCTAAGTGTTGCATTGTGGCCAAAGAGATGGTCTATTTTGGAGAGGGTTTCATGAACTACTGAACAGGAAGTGTACTCAGCTATTTTTGCATAAACTATTCTTCAGATGTCTATTAAGTCTATTGAATGTATATTTTTCAGATCCAGAGAGTCTTCTGAGTTTATGTCTGGATAATCTGTCTCATGATGAGAGAGGTGTGTTGAAATCACCCAGAATTATTATACTGGGGTCTATCTGCGGTTTCAATTTGAGCAGTGTCTCTTTGATGTAATTAGTTGCACCCACATTTGGGGCATAAATACTTATTGTTGCTATATCTTCTTGTTGGATTGTTCTCTTTACCAGTATGAATGTGATGTTTGTAGTGAATTCTCCTTTGTCACTTCTAATTAACTTTGGTTTGAAGTCTGCTTTGTCAGCTATGAGAGTAGATACTCCTGCTTGTTTGGGGGCTCAATTTGCACGGCATATCAATTTCTATTCTTTCACGGTCAGTCTGTAAGGTATGACTCTTGCAAATGACATCTAGTTGGGTTTGTTTTTTTAATCCATTCTGCCAACCTATGTCTTTCAATTGGAGAGTAGAGATCATTTACTGTCAATGACCCATGCCCGGGTCATTAATTCAGGAGATACCAGATGAGGGTCAATGGGAGATGAAGAAAAGACAAATAGATACACATAAAGGGTAAAAGGTGGAGTCAGGTGACTCAGCCAAATCCTGAGGGGGAGACTGACAACAGAGCTTGCTCAGCATGTTTATTATATAGGTTTCATCAAAAGGTATTTATCAGAAAGTTTCAGCAAAGCAGGCAATCTGAAAGATGCAGGATTAGCAAGATATTAGGGTCATCTTGTTTTGTTCAGGATCCTCTATGCCTGGGAGTTGGTGTCTGAACTCAAGGCCTTTATTCAGCTGGTGTCACCACATCAAACAGGACATCTCAACCTGCATCTTTGCACAGGTAGCTCCCAGTCCATATATAGTCATGAGAGAGCCAGAGGCCATGATTTGATTCAAATCACCGCTTTTCACGATTTACATTCAATGTTATTACACAGAGATGTTTATTAATTCCTGCCATTTTGATTTATTGATAATGTTTCATTTCTCATTTGTTTAACTACTCTTCAAATAAGAAAAAAGAAAAATATATGTTTATGTGTATATGTCCATGAACCAATCAGCAAAGTAAGAACACCAAAACAAAACACTTAAAGAAAAATGAAGACATTGTCTCTATTGAGGTGGTCAAAATAGTGAATGACAATGGATGGTCACTGCCTAAACCCAACTGACAACTGTCCTCCTTGACCGACAGAGAGAGAGAGAGAGAGAGAGAGAGAGAGAGAGAGAACGCAGAGAGAAAGCAGGGCTGGGGCAGGGTGTTAACCCCTTCCTCTTTTTGTGTTGTTTACCAGCTGCCAGATTGAGTGGCCTAAGACTGAAGCCGGTTGAATAAGCCTCAACTTTCCTTTTCACCAGTATGAGGTAGGATGGAATGTGAAGTACTGCCAGTTGGACAGTACTTTGCACAGACCAGATCAATGCACTCCCCAGATGGGCTGTTTAAGAGTTCTATAGGAAGAGTTCCAAAGGCTGGGGCTTAGGTCTAATCAGGTGTTAGGGTTTTGTTGGGTGGTATCTCTTCCAGACAGATTAGATCAACTCACCCTTAGGGCCTGGAAATTGCTGATCTATGTCAAGAATTTCATTCATGCAGCAGGGGAACAAATCCCCCCTACACTCTGCTACCCACTAACACAGCTTTCCCAGACTTAGTCCTTGTGTATTCATACCTGCCTATGACAAGTCCCAACTTGCTTTACCTAGTCACAGAACTGGCCAAAGGAAAAGGAAAGTGAGTTGAGCTCCCCTTTGTTCTTCTGACTTGCATCACCCCTAGGTATAATCTTCTCTGTGCCTGTTTCACTCACGTTTTACTAGGTACACTCTAGGCTGCATAGTAGGTGCTTCTTAGGACCACATGGATCATTTGCTATGATCTCCTGCTCTGCAGCAGCAGCTGCAGCATGGCTGCCTCAAGATGGGTACTCCCTCCTCTCTATGCAGCCAGTAAAGAAACAGAGCACTTTTCAAACCTGAGTTTATAGTGCAGCTTCTGGATCAGCCAAGTTCAGATTGCTTTTCTGATCCTAGGTTTTTCTGTATTAAATCTGCCCATTGGGTTTCTCTCTTACATTCCCCTCTGTCGAACCAGTGGCATGGCTGCTGCTGCTGCTGCTTGTAATCAGCTTGGTTCCAGTGTATCCTTTCTTCTTTGTTCAATGTACACAAATTTCTGAATCTCTAAGATGCTCCACCTACCTTAATGAGAAGCAGTATTTCAGCTACTTGAATTCTGAATGACAGAACTAGGAAAACAGCCTTCTTTTAATCCACCAACATGAATACCCCTCTTTCTTTCCATTTTTTATTTTGCAGCAGAAATTAAAGTTTCAAGTATTCCAAATGATACTCCAAATGATATCATTCCAAATGATATATTTTTCTGCAAAAATCAGTCATGAATATGCACCTATAGAAATATAAGAGAGTATTAACAAGAATTTGAAGTCACAAAACTCTAAGACTAAGCCATAGTATTCACTTATTTAATATGCATGCCCTGAATGCTTGATAAGTGACCAGGTACCAGATGATTAAAAAAATACTCTAGCAATTCTAGTTCTTTTATCCTTCCATATGAATTTAGTACTATTTTTTATAGGGTTCTGTGAAGAATGTCATTGGTATTTTGATGGGGATTGCATTGAATCTGCAACATTGGAAGCATCACAATTCCCAACATCAGATTATACTACAGAAATTTAGTAACAAAGATTGCATGGTACTGGCATAAAAACAAGATGTGTAGACCAATTAAACAGGATAGAATACACAGAAATAAACCCACATAGGTACAGGCATCTGATCCTTGACAAAGGTGCAAAAACATGTTGGAAAAAAGGCAAGCTTTTAAACAAGTGGTGCTGGTAAAACTAGACATCCATATGTAGAAGAATGAGACTGGATCCCTGTCTCTCACCCCACACAAAATGTCAACTCAAAAGTCAACTCAAAGACCTAGGAATTAGATCAGAAACTTTGCAACTGCTAGAAAATAGGATTAACACTCCAGTATATAGGTAAGGGCATCAACTTCCTCAATAAGCCCTGTAAAGTTTAGAAAATAAAACCAAGAAGTGATAAATGGGATGGCATCAAATTAAAGAGCTTCTGCACAGCAAAGGAATCAATTAGGCCGTGAATAGAGAGTCTACAGGATGTGTGTGTGGGGGGGGAATCTTTGCCAGCTACTCCTCCAACAAAGGTTTAATATACAGATGATATAAAGAACTCCAAAAATTTATACACATACACACAAACACACACACACACACACACACACAAACACACACACACAAACACACACACACACGCCAATCAACAAATGGGCAAAAGAATTAAACAGACATTTCTCAAAAAAATATATAAATGGACAAGTATATGAAAAAAGCTTCAATATTTCTAGCAGTCAGTGAAAGTCATATCAGAACTATACTGAGATTTTATTTTATTCCAGTTAGAATGGCAATAATCAAGAATAAATAATAATTAAAAATAATAATAAATAAATAAACAATAAAGGAACCCTTATACACTGTTCATAGGATTTAAATTAGTTCAGTATTGAGGTTCCTCAAAAGCCTGGGAATTTAATGGACATATGATCCAGCTATGCCACTTCTCAGTATTTATCCAAAAGAATTAAAGTCAGAATACAATAGTCATATGCATACCCTTGCTTAGAGCAACACAATTCACAATAGTCAAGTTGTGGAACCAACACAGCTGTTTCTCAGCAGATTAATGGCCAAAGAAAATGTCGTACACATACATAATAGAGTTTTGCTGAGTCATAAACAAGAGCAAAATTATGTCATTTGCAGGAACATGTATGCATCTGGAGAATGTTGTGCTAAGTGAGATTAGCCAGACTCAGAAAGTCAAGGTTTGTAGGTTTTCTTTTATGTGTAGAAGCTAGAGAGTAAAAAGGAAAAAAAAGGAACCTTATGAAAATAGGAGAGATACCAGTAGATTAGAGGAAGGGAGTAAAGGGAGAAGGAGGGCAAGGAAAGTGGGGGTACTGGGAATGAAATAGATCAAATTATGCATTGTGCATGTATGAATATATCACAATGAATCCCATTTTATGTATAATTTATAAAACAAAAATTTTTTAAAAAAAGAAATAACCTGTTCTTGTCCTCACAGATCTCATCCTGGAAGCAATTGCATGTCAAGTACGTACTATAAACTGGCTCTTGTATTTGTTTATTGTAATACACATAATAGTCCCTGACACCGAGAAGTACTTATTTGACATGACTTGAGAGATACTGTACTAGACTTTCAGAGATACAAAGAAAATGAACCAGTGGTGGTCATTACGCATACAATGGTATAAAATTGGAAGATACACATTTACTAATAAGGCTCAAGTGGGTTATCAGTTTTCTTGACTTAACTCATCAGTAGGGAATATGTGTTGTAAAATAAATGAAAGGGAAAGAATTTCTAAATCTCTAAACTTAAGAACTTTCTCAATTTTTTCTCGTTGTTAATATTTTTGATACAAAAACAGAAGCTCCAGAGTAAAGGCAGAAAATATCAGGTTGATATGTGACAATCTGAAAAAGTTCTCGATGTTTCTTTCACAACCACTGAATATATGAAATAAGGATAAGACAGTGTTTAAAGCAGCAATAATTTAGCTGAAATTGATCACATAAGGAAGACAAAGTATTACCGAGTTCAAATACGGTTATCCACATGAGCTGAACTATCTTCTGACAAAACCTACAAAGGCAGAGGATGAAACTGAACTGATATATATCAATTATTAATATTAATATTGGTACATAATATATAATTTATATATACACACAACCACAGGAATCTTCATGGATTCAGAGACAGAGAGAAGGCAATCATACAGTACTCTAAATTGTTGAAATATCAATCTAGACAAGAAGGAAAGTATTGACAATGCTTTACAACCATAAAAACAGAATTATTTAAGAAATTTTTAGAAAAAGTCATGTGCTTAATCTCAGTCATTGAAACAGTTAAAATTCCATTTCAAGTTAATTAATAAAGATCATGAAAACAGCATGAAATTAACTAAAAGAACTATGTATGAGAAATATGAAACAGTTGTTATGATTGTAATTGTTTACTTTTTTGAACATTCAAACTATTTTTTCAAAGTTGATGCTTGTAATTCTAAGGCAAGATCAGTTTTTATATTACTTTGTCAAAATGGCAAAGCCACCTCCACAGCCAGCGCTTGGGGGTTAATCATAGAGACTTGCACAAAGGCATAAATGGTTCTTTGATTCCGTGAAAGGTCATGTTGTCCTTGGGTCTTGCCCCACCACAAGAAGCAAAGGGGTTGGGTGAAGGCTAATTGAAGCATTCTCCAAGATGTCCTGTAGGAGCCCAGAGCATTGGTGCATGCCTATAATCCCAGTAGCAGGGGAGGCTGAGGCAAGAGAATTTCAAGTTCAAAGCCAGCCTCAGCAAAAGATGTCCTGTAGGTCCCAGTTGGGAAAAGTGGCAGAATAGCAGCAGTCACCAACCTAAAGAGACATACAGGACAGAGTAGATAGGTAAGTGATGTACACCCCATTCATCATCCAGTCAAGGGAGGCAAATGAAGCTTCAACATAGAATGTTGAAAAATAAGCATTTTCTACCCCATGGACAAACTATACTAATCATGTTATTTAAGTATTTTATTTAATTTAAATTAAAGTAATAAGTCCCGTCCCTCCCAACTTTACTTAATTAAATAACTCCTATTCTTTTAAGTTCTCCTATGGTGAATGTCTGACTCCTGGTCAGATGGCATACTACTGAATGTTTTCTGAAAAGAGTTTATGCCTTGTCTAGAAGAACAGATCAGATAACTCTCAAATATCTCTTTGGATGGCTTATGTGTTTTTACATCATAAAAATGCAGGCTGTATCCTTTCAACAAAAGGAAACCTTATAAACTCACAATCAGAATCCTACACAGCCTCAGTGACTTGGAAAACCCTTAGAAATCATGCTGACACCTCCTTCACTAGCTGTCAGAATATCACCAAATGCCATTTGCAAGTCATTTCTCCCGTAAAGAAGACTGAGGTTGGGAAATAACATTGACACAAAGCATTTAATGAAATTACTTTTTCTGAAAATTTTTAATCATGAAAGATTCAGTATTTCTTTCACTTTACCAAAAAAAAAAAAAAAAAAAAAAAAAAATCGGGACTGTTTAATGTTTTGCTTTCTTTGCCTTCCTGAGACCTGCAGATGAAATATCAGGACAACGAGACAGGGAAGGAAGTGGAGTGAAGGGAAAGGGGAGTTGAAGCAGGAAAAGGAAGAGGAGGACCACCAGGAGGGGCAGAGGTGGAAGAGGAAGGGCTGGGGAGGGGGAAGGAGGAAGAGAAAGAGCAATGTTGTCTGGCTTCCCCCTGAGACTGCAAAAGCACAGGGAACAGGAAGTATCACCTGGCACTTCCTGGCCAACAGAGTTCCCCATGACACATGAGCAACAGGAAATATAAAATGATACTGGAAGATGCTGCATCATAAGTATCATAAAGATTTGTCTGTGACATTTGTATACACCACAGTTCTCAATAGAACATAATATCCACTTTGTGTTTCACAAAGAGGGAAGGTTTTGAAACCTGCTTCTTGCTAATATGAGGAGTTTAGGCATCTATTAACTCCTCAGGGTCTTGGGTTCATCCATGAAAAGGGTAGGGAAGGGCACCTCGAACCACTCATAATGCAGAAAACAGTGTGGGCTGTTGCTTGCCAGGATTTTTAATGGCTGTCCACAGCAGCAGGGAAAGCCATCGCAGGGAAAGTCAGAGACCATAAATCCTGGCTTGAAGCTGAGTTTCAAACATTTGGGAACTGTGAACAGAGATCATAATTAAAAATGAAGGTGTGCTTGTGGAGCAGCAGAACATGCTTGTGGAGTTCATTAAGCCTTCTTTTCTGTGACATGAAAATAATTGGGCTGATCAAAACATACATTAGCTTTTGCTCAACTGCATCCTAAACAGCCCTTTGGCCAATTCAAAAAAAAATGTGTTATGATTATTTCTTCATCTTCTAATAAATAACTGTGACCTACTGCATTGGATTATTCATATTCCTTGAATAAGAATTGGTTATCTATGCAATGTTATCTTTTTCAAAGTCTATCACTCCTAAAGAAAGGTTATGGATCCTTTTATAGGAAAGAGAAAAATCTATACAATCCTTCACATTTCCCTTTATTGTTGTGTTCAAGTTACTATTAACCCAATAGAGACATAATGATAATTTGACTTTACCTTATCCATTGTTATCAAATAAAAATTTTAAGTCCTTTTTTAATTTTAATAGCCTAATTAAATATGTCTGTAGCTGTAAGATAGCTCAGGGTTTTATTTCAGAAATGTAAACAATATAACAGCTTTCATTACATTTCATCATGAAAAGTCAGGAAATTCACCCACTCAAATTTACTGAAGAAAAATCACTGCTATTCTACGTCTTCCAATACATTTCAAATTCAAATCTGAATTTTTGGTGTAGAATTTAATGTGTTTCTGTGTTCACTCCTAGGACAAGGGAATACCAAAAAAGAAAAAAAAGTCAGAAGTAGAAATTTTGAAAAAAAAATTAAATTTAGTATAGAGATTAAACATGTCTCCTTCAGAGTGTATGGTTGACTTTTAAAATGCAGTCATGATCATGATTTTTAAGTGCAGCATTTAGTCCTTTACAGTGAAGAGAAATAGTATATAGTTTGTTTTTTACCTGCCATGTTATTATTAATTTCAGCCAGAGACTCACTATATATGCCCAGAATGATATCGAACTCCCAGGCTCAAGGAATCCTCCTGCCTCAGCCTCCTGAGTGCTGCAGGCACTACATACAGCATGCATCGCCATGTCTGGCTCTGCTGAGTTTTTTTATTGTTTATACTTAAACAATAAATTAATAAATAAATAAATTCTCTTTCATTTTGTTTTCCCCCTTTCCCTATTCTTTCCTTTCTCTGAAATCCTCTTTTATCATTGTGTTGTTTCTCCGTTGTTGCTTTGTTAGTAATATAATTGTTAGTGGTTTTACTCTAAAAATTGCAGTGTGCATACTTAATTTACCAGTATGTTTTACAGTCTTCAAAATACAAAGACATGAGAGATTTAACTTCATGTGACAGTCATAGAAGTATGTTCCTTAGATCTGCTGTCGGGGGAGGGGACAACAGATGAGAGACTGATCCCAGAGACCACTGTAGTGACCTCTTGCCCAACACAGGATCCCTGATGGGCAACTTTTACCTAAGAACTCTCCTGAGATCAAGTTCAAACAATCTCAGATGCTTCATGTGCTATAGTCTGACACTATGGTACTTAATACTCCTTCCTCCTCTTCTCTTTTCATGTCAGAACTACCCTGTGGTCTGAAGGCTCTCTCCACCTCCCCTGCCCAAACTAATACAACTCACTCTCACTTCCTAGTTTACTGGGTGTTGGTGTTGTGTATTTTATTTCTCTCTTTAAAATGCCATGAGACATTGCTAATTTTTATACACCTAATGTTCATCTAGGTGAAAGCCATATTTCTTGCTCTTTTTGTGCATTATTCTTTCTTGGATCTCAGCTTTTTCACCTAAAATAAGATTTTTTCAGCAGAAATGTTTTTAGGATTCATTAGGCTTCTGTGGTCTTTGGATGGGCATTGTTCATCCCTCTGAAGCTCTGATTCTTATATCAAACCCTATACTTTTTAATTAAAAAATACTTTAATCACTTTGCCTCCTTAGATGGCCTTCTGGTAATTTCTTCTGGTTACTTTCCAGTACATGCATTTTTTTTTTGTAGGTATTTCCAAATGATTGATACACTTAGAAAACAATTCTGGAGATAATTTTAGGTATATATATATTTTTTATTTCTGGAATCTGTTTTTAAATAAATCTTCTATAACCTTTTCTTATATAATGCATGTTTATTGCTAGTATTTTTAAATTTGTATTTAGATTTTAATGTGGTGAGAATATTTGTTTCATCTCTTTTAGATAAATTTTTATGCCTGTATCTATTTTGTTGTTCTGATGTTTCTCATGGGAGGTATTTTTCTTCCTTAGACATTCATGGCTTGAAAGTTTTTTGTTTTGTTTTGTTTGACAAACCAAGAATGTAAATTTGGGCTGTATATAGTGATTAAACCTCCCATTGATGATGTCCTCACCCTGCATGCTGGTCAGTTCTTTTCCAGGCCAAAGAATCTTTCTTCAGGCCCACAAGACACCAAAACCTCTGTTCAAACTCAGGAGCTTTGGTGACATGACATCAGCACAACAGGCTTAGAATTCTGCTCACCTGACTATGTTCTCACTGTCAGTCAGATTTTGGCTTGATGATTCTGTGTTCAACTGTCAGTTCTTCAATATTTTAAAAATTATTTCATAAAGCATTCCTAATTGTTTTCAATAGGATACTTTGTTTAAATACTCTTATTCATCATATGATTGGACAGGGAATTTCTAACACAAATCTTATAAAAATTAATATTGTAATAATTGATGTTAGAGCTGTATGCATGAAAGATCATATTGATAGTTTCATTTTCTAAGTTCCTTAAAATGTTTGATATGGGCCATATTATGATGACCAAACAAAATAGATGTGTTGTTTTCAGTTTTCAACCTCTAATTCATTATTTAGATATTGAAAATATAATCATTTGTATGCCATGGCTCACATCAGATAGAGCAATAATTGAAATTGAGAAAGTGTCTTTCATAAAACAGGCATTCTTATGGTTTAAACTAGCACAGTTGAATAATGAACATGTCTCATATATTTTACAAAAGAAATATTGAAAAACTCAAAATTTAGCTCTGGATCCATAATAAAATATGCATAGATGAGCAGATCCTATGCATATTTAATGCAGTTATAATCGTGACTATTGTTCATCAATATGTTTAACATGTTCATCAATATGTCTAACATATTGATGAACAATAGGCATGATGACTACTACATCATACCTGCATAGATACCCACATCCTGGAGTGAAAGAGTTAACCTAAGTATGAGTTGAGCATACAAATGTTCCTTGGATAAATCATGCTTATCATAGTAGATGAGGTAGAAATGAGCCTCGCCTCGCCTGGGGATATTCATAATTATCATTTAACATGACAGGCTTTGATCAGAAAGTGAGTCTCAACAGAACAAGCCCACTATCAGTTTAGTAATGAAAACATAATTTGTGGAAAAGTGAAAATAGCAGAAGTCACCCTACAGGAAATATAAGACAGACAGTTTGCTCAAAGGCCTACAATCCATTGTACACTGCCCAGAAGGAAGATGAGAAGAGATGGCTTCACCTCTCTTTCCTAACTAAGTTTTTCTTGCCAGTCTTTCTTAATCAAAATTTTGTTCCCATAGACATTTTGTTTTTTTGTTTTTTTGGTTTGTTTTTTTGATCCTGGCTTCTACCTATACAGAATTCCTTGTTCTTTCACTTATTTAATAATTTATGCATTCAAGAAATAATCATCAGACAAATGTTGTATCTATCAATGCCCAGGAGCCAGAGATACGATGGTTGGGAAGACAGACCCAAATCTTGTATGACAACCTAACTTTCTAATCTGAGAAATACACACATTTCATTTGAAGTGGTTTAGTAAGTAAGATAATTCCAAAAATGAAGGGGATAAAAAAAGCTATATGGGGGGAGGATGGGAGAGCAGAGGGGATGCTCTGGCAGAGAGGAATCATGGTTGTACAGTGGTAGAGAGAGAATCTAACACATTTAGCAACAGAAATCACAGAATACCTATCTGAAGAGGTAACTTTAAGAGCAGAGACCACAGTGATGTTTAAGAAACGGCCATGCAAGGATTGACTTACACCTAAAAATAGAAGTCACTTGGCCGAGGAATTGGCACACAGTACAGTACACAGTACATCCCATTCAACTTCCTCTTCTTTCTGCCCCATACATCTGTCCTTTTAATCTAAAGGGAAAAAAATAAAATCAAAAGAAAACAATAGTGAGAGGAAACTGGGGTAGGAAAACTTTATTTTACAATTGCAAGTGCCAACAGAAATATTGTAGATAAACACAGATATGAAAAAAAGAATCGGGATAAAGTTTTAGGAAGGGATATATATGTTTTCGTTTTTTAAAGTCCTAAGTGGAGAGTAAAGGAACTAAGGTTATTAACCTTGTGAACAGAACACCAAAGTGCGCCGTCAAGCATATTTGATATCATTAGACAGACGACGGTGACCAGGGATTCTCTTTATCTCCAAAGATATTTATGTTTGTAATGACACGTGAGAGCCACTATCAAGAGAAATATCCAAAATTAGAATCTGCCTAGAGTTTTACAAACAACAATACACGTATCTCTCCTTTAGACTTTTAACATATTCCTTTTCCACCTAAAAACTTGCAGTCATAAATTGTGAACCTTGGGTTAGTGTCAAAATAAGTGTTTACTTATTTGAAGCTCACCCCAAATAAGTAAAGCTGGAGGCTATAAAGGAAGGGTTCTTGGGTGGGAGTACCTAATAATGACTCTAGAGTTGTAAGTTTGTCCTGAGTTGATTTGAGCCTAACCTCATAGACCTACAAATCTTCCTAACCTCCTACATTGATAAACTCAATCTGTTTTTTACTGATAAGATTATGAGTCACTGTCCTCATAGTTTTTAGAGACTGGCTAAAACACACAAAAAAAGTAATACTTGTTGTCTTCTTTATTATTGTCTTACAATGATCCCTTCCCTATGTATGCCTTGTCCAGTCATGTGCCCTCTGCCTCTGTGGACCTCTGAATTGCTCTGATGCTGAGCACCCTTAACTGTCCACACCCCACCTGCTAGAGAACAAGGACTTTGGGTTACTTCCTCTTTCATCAGGAAGCAGCTTGGAGATGTTGTTGCCCATTTTTCCATAATAATGGAATGTAGAAATTGACAGTGAGGAAATATAACAACGTCCACTTTGTGGTTTGAATATAGCCCTTGCTCCTCTGCCACTGCAATTTCTTTTTAAATCGAACATGTTTCTTTCTCTTCCTCTCTCCCTGTTTCTCCCTAATCTCTCCCCCTTCCTAATCTGGGGAAACAGGACTGGACAGAGTTATCAGTCCTTGAGCACACACCCATCATAGGAGCAAAGTATTCTAATCTAGACTTTGGGGATTGTATAAGAAGGTCTCAAAAATGACTATTTCCCCAATTAACAAGTGATTTACAACTTCAATAGAGAGCATGTGGAATATAGCCTTTGAATCCCTATTTAAAAGGGATTCTGCTGATGAGCAGAATCACAGTCTCTGGAACAGGAGTCCCATGTGTTTCTCTTTTGCTAGCAAAGAGATGCCCTCTTAGTAGAGCACAGCCATGAAAATAACAACTGATTTTTTTTTTTTTTTAAAAATATTAGTACATAATGGGATTGAACTCAGGAGCAATTCTTATTTTATTACTGTTGTTATTATTTAAGTATTTATTTTGATACTGGGAATTAAACGCAGGGGAACTTTACCCCTGAGTCACATCCTTCGTCCTTTATGTTTCTTTTTTTCTTCTTTCTTTCTTTTTTTGAGACAGGGTCTTGCTAAATTGCTTAGGGCCTTACTAAGTTGCTGAGGCTTAAATTTGTCATCCTCTTGTCAACTTCAGTCACTGGGATTGTATGTGCCATCACACCTGGCTCAGGGACATGCTAGTACTGAGCTAAATTCCAAATGCTTTTTTATTTTTTTTTATTTTGAGACAGGGAGGAAGTTGCTGAGGGTCTTGCTAAATTGCTGAATCTGGCCTTGGATATGCAATCCTCTTGCCTCGACTTCCGAGTCGCTGGGATTATAAGCATGCACCACTGTTCAGAGCTCAACTATGATTCTTTTTTTAAAATATTTTTTTAATTGTAAATGGATTATTTATTTATTTATTTATTTATTTATTTATATGCAGTGCTGAGGTTTGAACCCAGGGCCTCACACATACCAGGCAAGTGCTCTACCACTGAGCCACAACTCCAGCCCCTCAACTATGAATCTTTTAAGATTCGCTTGTAAAGGATTCATAGGGTGTTCAGGAATGAACTAAATGAAACCAACTTCAAATGTGCATTACAACAGTTTTTATCTTTTCTAGTCTCTACAATGCTACATTTTGCATGTTTTTGAAGGTTTTGTTTGGGGAGTCATTTTACTTTTTAAAATGACCTCTAAGCAGAATGCAGAGGTGCTGCCCACTATTCCTAAGCACAAGAAGGCTACAATGTATCTCATGGAGAAAATGCATGAGTTAGGTAAACTTCACTCCTTGGACAATGTTAATGAATCAACAAGATATATTAAAGGAGTATATTAAATACAAACGTATACAAAACAGGATTACATTATAGTCAGTTGATGCAAATATGACCAAAAGCTTACAGAACCTTAATCTTGTATTTTCCTTTGAGGAAGTGGTTCAAGATTCACTAATTCAGTGTTTATAGTAACTTTATAAAAAAATAAGTTTATAAATACTAAGAATTGATGTATACCCCTACCTATCAACACTGCAATCATTTAGGGCAAATACTCAGAGAAACTTTTCTCAGCCAATCTAAGAGCGAGGCACCAATGTTTCAGTCAAAATACTATTCAATACCCTACATACATGCAAGAAACTATGGGGGACCCAGAGATGACCAAAACCTACCCCTTGTTATGTAAAAGTGCTTATGGTTTACTGAGTGAGGCAAATATATACCTTATAATGTGGACTATGATAAAGGCTATATTTCAAATGTAATAATCTGCCTGCTTAACCGAATGGCAAAGGTAAGGAAGGTATATTTCCTCACATTTTCCTTTTAAAATTCAAATTTACAATATGTCATTATATGCATTACAAAAAAAACCTGTTTTCTTTTCTATGCTAAAAATTGGCCTTTCTATTCCATTCATATTACCAATGTTTATTGCTACAAGTGACAATGTGGTTCATTGTTGAGGAAAAATAACTCAAGTGACATATTTTGGTTCTTGGAATACTTCTGGGTATTTCAACCAAAGTAAGGTCTTTCCTTTTATTAAGCTAACTTTAGGTTCTGGTTTAATGTCTTTTATTTGGGCAAAATCTGCTCTCTGTTATACCATTACAGCAGCAGCTCTGACTCCTCCATATTTTTTCCATTTTACAGCAACTTAATTATTATTTATGGCTTCTATTTGTTCCTGCTTCTCTCTCTTCCTGCTTCAGTATATCTTCTCTAACACTAGAAGTTTGTGTCAGCTCATGGTATGAAGCTACTTATTCCAGTTATCCTCCAATCGTTTCAAATGTTGTTGCCCTTGGCAACTTAATCTTGCATTTAAACCTACTAAATGTCATAAGGAGTCCTTGACTAAGTGTCACAGAGAAGCACATTATGTAGGACTGGGCAAATAATGATCTGAATGACTCTCAATTCATTTGTACTTCAAGTGTTAGCTGAACAAATGAATTAAAATGTTTTTTTCCACATTTCTTCAATATTACACAGAATCGAAATGAATCATTCTGCTTTGTGGGTAATTTTCACATTGTAATTGAAAGAAAAATCTCTGAACAAGAGATGATCCAGTATTTCTGTTTCAAAGGTTAATTGAACTGGGATAAAAATGACTTTCTAAAGAGTACACTCTTGTTTTCTGAGACATTCTTTTTTTATGTCTTCTAACCACATGAATGAATGTCTAACTAGAGAGGGCGTTTATCTGCCATTAACAGTGGCTTATATTTTACCTAAAACAGAATCACTGCTAAATCAAAATGACATCAGTGCTGTGAAGATGTAAATTGTGACCAAATTAGACGTCCTATTTTGCTTTAACTGTGGAGACATGAACCATACGGCCTCTTTTTAAATGACTGCATTGATAAAATAGAAGACTGCAGTTTTCTCAGACTGTGTCATTGACACACAGATGAAAGAGTTCTCAGAATTTGCAGCCAAAACCCAAAGACAAAGAATCCTAACAGTAAGCTTTTCCCTCAGTTAGCAGTCACTAGCATTGAAGGATGAAATCAACGGAACATCCTTCCAATTAAATCATGACAATTGGATCTCTGTTTTTTTAAGAGTACAACACCTCAGTTATTAGGTATTATCTGAACCACATGTTTCTTCCAATTTTATCCCAGTCCTCAGTTTCCAAGTTTCTAGCTGTGGCCTCTTCTATGGACTGGTTCCCTTAATCGTATTTTCTACATGACGAATTTCAACATTTTTTTAACTACAAAATAAAAATGTAGCATACTCTTCACTGCTTTATGAAGCTGACACGGGGGGATATCCTTGGGACTTTATGACTGTGATGATTATATGACCCTGAAAGACAAAGATACACTAAAGAGTATGTTTAGTGTGTCTGCCCCTCCTCTTCACAGTGAGCCTGAGCAAATCATTGATACAGAGGAATTGCAGTCCTTTAAACGGAATGCACAGAAAATGTATCTTGACATGGAGTGCTCTGAGCATCTATTACTTAGCCCCAACTATTTGAAAAGCACAGTTATAGACATTCATGCATGGTAAAAATGGGAGCAAATGTGCATACATTACCAAAAAAAAAGACATAATCCCTCTTCTTAGAGAAACTAAATACAGAGCAGAAACAAATATGTACAAAGATGTGAAAAAAGGAAAAAAAACCAAACATGCCAATAGGACTTAATCATTGAATTATGGGAGGAGTATGTTTTCAGTCATACCCCAGATGCACCAGAAGTGCTAATACTTTAAAGATGAAGGCCAGGAGGATCCTGAATGGAGGCCTCTCCAACTTTCCCTAAGATATGTTTGACCACAGAGCCCAGATGGGGGTGAATCTGCTACTGCGGACCAAATGGCTCCCATTTTGGGTGTGGCATGAACCGAGACATTCACTAGACAGTAAGCCAACCACATCTTCCATCTTCTTCAGTTGTCCAATTTTTTAGGCACCATTGCCTCCCCTATCACTTCCTCTTCTATTTTGTTCAGGTTTTGCTTTTTTTCTGTTTTCTTCTATTTTCCATTGGATTAATTAGTTTCCTCTGAGACTGATTTCTTTATTTTCTTTTTCTTGTCATTCCTCCTTCACAATGAGAATCTTAATTTTACAGAGCCCATGAAGACCAACAGAAGAATGTCTTTCTTCCATCATATAGTCTCAGGTGTATCTGAGGCCAATTGAGTTGTGGTGTCATCTCTGTTCATACACAGAGATTTTTGGTTTCCCATGCCTAACAGAACATATCCAGTTTTTAGCACTCTACAAGTAGAGTCTGGCTTTGCAAAATGCACTCCTTGGAAGAACTCTATTACTATTGACTTTCTATTTTAAAACAAGGGCAGAAAGAGAAAGAAAAGAAGATATATTTTAAACTTGACAGAAAAGTTAGTTGTACTTTAAACTTGAAAGAAAAGTTAGATCACGGTTATAATTTCACCATTTTTACCTGTACAAAGTATTTCATTTTTTTCTGAAAATTAAAGATAAATATGTTCTTTTCAAGTATTTGAATAATAAAGTAATGAAAAACTTCACTTGTAATCATGTGCAATTTTTACTTTAATCTTTTTAATGAATTTCTTGGTTAGTTTTGAATTGCGTTTTTATGTAGTTAGAATAAAACTACTTACATTTTTAATTTTCTTTTATAACAGCTTCATTTGGGTGTAATAAATGTAATAAACGGTGTATGCCAGAGATGTACAATTTGGAATATTTTGACAAAATTGCAAACTGTAACCACAATCAAAATAATGAATATAATACACCATCCCCAAAAAAGTCTTTAGGTCTTTTGTTATCTTTTCTGATGCTCCTGCCATCCAATCCCACAGCAATGGATTCTCATTTCTGTCCTCATAACTTATCTTGCTTCTTCCAAAGTTTCACATAAAGAGAATCATGCTCTTTTTTTTTTTTTTTTTCTTTTTTTGGAGACTAGTGGTTCTGGCTTCCTTTACGCAGACATTACGAAAAGTACAGGGTATTATCTAACTGGTTTTTATTTTAACTTACCTAATGATTTTTATTTTAACTTACCTAGTGATTTTTGTTGTCACTGATATGTCTCCCTGGATAAAGTGTCTATGTAATCATTGGCCCATTTTGGAATTGGATTGTTTGTTTTCTTACTATTTCGTTTTGAAATTTCTTTTTATATTCTGGATATGTAGTTTCACAGACCTGTGATTTACAAATACTTTCTCCTAGTATGTAGCTTATGTTTTCATTCCTTGCACAGAATCTTGAAAAGAACAGAAGTTCTTAATTTTGATGAAGTCCAATTTACCAATTATTTTCATTTAAAGAAAGTGCTTTCTGTGTGGTATCTGAAGAAAATCTTTCCCTAAACCAAGATCAATTTTTTTTTCTTCATAATTTCTTCTAATTTTTTTTTTAAGTTTAGATGTTTGGTCCATGATCCATTTGGTGTTAAATTTATTATATGATATAAAATATGGATTGAACAACTTTTCCTTATCCTCTTCTTCTTCCTTCTGTTCTTCAACCTCCTCCTCCTTCACATATGGATATACAATTGCTGTAGCACCATTTGTTGAAAGATGACCTTTTCCTGCATGGAACTGCCTTGACACCCTAGCCTGTTGGCAGAGGTGCACCTCTGTCTCTCAGTTCTCCCTTCTGTATGATTTATCCATTGTTCTGTTTTCATAACCTTTCCCCTTTGTTTTCTTTGCTGCAGTTCATGATTTGCCCAAACCCTTCTTTGTCCATATCATGGTCAATTTTAGATCTTTTGTTCTTCATAAGTTTTATAAAATAAACTTTGCCTGTGTCACTATACCTTGCTCAAAATATATTATTAGTGGATTTCTATTATTTTACTGTGTGGGTATAATTATTTTTATTTTCTTATTATGAATAATGCTTCCATGGATTTTTTTTAAACTATACAAAAATATAGGCATGGAATTATTTATCAGGTATATTCCTAGAACAGAATATCTGGGAAAAAAATGATTAGGCATATGCGTTTTCTAGGACTACCTTAACAAGATATCACAAACTGCATGACTTTAACAGAAATATTTTCTCACAGCTGTGTAGGCTAGGGGTCTGAGAGCAAGGTGCCAGCAGGTTTTCTTTCTGAAGACAGTGAGGGGAACAAATCTCTTCCATGTCTCATTCCTAATTTTTGGTGACTTTCTACCAATCTCTGGCATTGATGGGCTGATCTCTGCCTTTATCTTCACATAATTTCTCGGTATATTAGTGTCTGTGCCCAAATTTCCCCTTTATAAAGACATTAGTCACATTAGCATAGAATTCCACCCAATTGGAGTATGACCTCATCTTAACTAATTGTATCTGCAATGACCCCATTTTTGAAGGAGTTAATATGATGAGGTATGAAGAATTAAGATTTCAACATATAAATTTTAGTAGGATACAGTTCAGCAAACATATTTAAACTCCTTTATATTTATTTCCCTATTGATTCTAGGAAGGTTACAACAACAAATTACGTATTAAATATGATTTATTCACACAGAATTTGCAAAAAAAATTGAATAAAGCAACATACTTTTTCACCATCCTAAAGTATTATAAGTCACCAGCTTATTTCCCAAGGATTTATAAGCTTTAAAATAGATTGTAGCATTTTGCCATTTCCCTTCTGTGAACTCTTGAGGTTCACTCTGACTCTATCTGGATTAGATATATGTTTTCCTTTTCAATTGTCTATTGATCTTCCTTTCTGAGTGAACTTTCTTTAGCTTATTTAATCCATTTCTATTTTCCAAAATGTTTTTATGGGTAAATGTTTTAAAAGCAATGTGCCTTTCCTAAAAGAAAATGAGCTCTGTCTTCATCTGTCAGCAAAAGAAGTATCTGTGCCTTTCGTAAATTGAGGTGAACTCTATCTGCAAAAGTTATTTTAAGAGTATTTGTTTTAGTGACTCAAAAGGCATTAGCAAACAAAGGTAGTTATATTAATTCAAATAACTGCATATTTCCACTCAAGATTCTGCTGGTACATCAGGATAAGGTTATATGCTAAACTGAGATTATAAGAATCTGAATTTGCATGACTGCCTGGTAAGAAGGCAATCAAGAAGGTCTGGTTTGCTTAAGGATTTGTAACTGGATATGAATGAAAGTGTTAATTCCAGTACTGAGGGATGGAAGATGGATGGGGATGACAAAATTGGTGCATTTCTCAGATAACAGTTTTTCCACCCCCTTTTACTTCAGCCTCCACAATAACTGTCAATGTGTTAATCACCTTATTACTGAAGATGAGGAAAATTAGGTTTTCAAGGCAACCAAAAATCCTTCAGATCATCCAATAATTTTCAGTAATTATCCTGTGCCCATCACCATGGTAAGTAGTAAATATATAGCGGTGAAGAGAGGTCATGGATTGCCTGGAAACTTAATGATCTTAAACTTAAATGATAAATTAACATAATATAGGATATTGTTAGGTCATGTTTACAAACTGAGATTTTTTACCTAAATACAATGAGTAGCACAGTAGTATGGAAAATAAGTGTAGGATGTTACTTGAGTGCTGAAAGAGAAATAGATAGTAAAGAACAAAGAAGGAAGCAAGGAAGTCAAGATGAGCAAGTGCCTTAGAATAGATGGAGTCAGGTGGCAATTGAGGGAGGGATGGATCTATCCATCTATCTATCTATCTATCTATCTATCTATTCATTCCAGACACATTTTTGAGGAAACATAGCAAACATAGTTTGATATGGAAAATGAAGAGACAAAGGGAGATCCCAAAGACTGTGTCCATTTCTCTGACTTTAATTACTGTGTAGTTTGATACTAGTTACTTTTTTAAAATGGGCCTTTATGTTGTTCATTTATTTGTATGCCGTGCTGAGAATTCAACCCAGTGCCTCCCACATGCCAGGCAAGTACTCTACCGCTGAGCCACAACCCCAGCTCCAATACCAGTTATTTTTAAAAGCAGGACCAGAATGAGGTTAAGTTTGACTGGAAGGTGGAGAATTTGGTTATGGATATATTAAGAAACTTAAGCTGCCTGTTTGATAGCTATGAGACGTCAATGAGACATTGACTAAAATGAGTCCGAATACCAAATGGCTATCACTGGGAGCACTGCCTTATAAATGTTATTAAACACCAAGGAAATAGATAAAATTACCCAATGAGAAATTCTAGAAAGAAAAGTAAAGGCCCTTGGAGGGGAAGCTAGGCCTCCAACATGGAGAAATTGCTTAGCACAGGAAGAAGTACCTGTTAGGGACCTTGGGGCAACATTTTAGAGACCTGGAGACAGCACTAAAAAAGTGTGGTATTTGGAAGATAAAAAATGGGCAGATTAAGTTAGCTAACTGTTTGAAGGTCCATTGTGTTTTACTAGACTTCTGTGACTTTGGTAAGAGTGGTTTATTAGGAAAAGTAAAGAGAGAATACAACTGGTGTGAGTTAAAAAAGGAAAGATATATTAGAAAGTAGATATATCGAAAGTAGACACAGTACCACGATAAAGCAGGTGATGAGAGTCTTGGTTATGCAGAGAACAGAAAAATGAAGTGGGGCTAGAAAAAGAATCAAAATCAAAGAAAGTTTTGCATCTGAGTTTTTAAAGGGCTGCAAAATATTGTAGCTAACTACTAAGCTCTGGGGAAAGATTCTGTTGGTGAGACAGACCAACTGTAGAGATGCAGAGAGGAAACCTAAAGCACTAAAGTCAGAAAATAAGTCTTGGTATTTGATAAGAGGAGGACTCTTGGTAGGCTTTAAGAGAGGACTAATATGGTCCAGAAAACGGGAACTTGTTGAAAGGAAGATGAGATGAGCATGGGAAAGAATGAAGACCAAAGATTTTTTTTAATTGTTTTTAGCAAATTTGGTATGCTCTTATTAATTATAAAACATTTTTTTTTAAAATAGACTACATTTGTGTAATTTATATAAATTTATGTATGAGCATATTTTGTATTAAGAAACCAATACCTACAAGTAAACATACAGAAAATAGAGCAATGGCATTTTCCCTTTCTATATTTTGCTCATAAAGCAATTGGTAACTTTCATTGTATGATAGGATCTAAATGACAATCCTGCCCTAGATTTTAAAAGGAAAGAAATAAATGCCAAGCATGTATGAATGTCTGAGGGGACATTTGATGAAATACGCTGATAGAAACCATCAAAAGTTGAAGGGCTTATGACTTTAATATAAAGCCAGCTTTATTCCATCTGTAGAAATCTGGTAATACATGCAATAAAACATAACAGCCCAATAAAGGCTGTTGTTTTCAACTGCTTTCCTCTGCACAGTCTTATGTTTGTAGAGGATTTTTGTTTTGTCTCCTCTGTTTAGTGAAATACATTGTCAAGGAGATGTTATAAAATATTTGATTATTATGACAAGCTAGAAAAAAAATGTGTTTTCTTCCTGCATTGTTCACTTTACTGACATATTCTCTCCTTCTCATCCTTAGATTATAACTGAAAAACTCTAAAATTCTGTTTGAGTTCCATTGGGAACCAAATGACTCATTAGGATTAGTATTATGGTAGGAGATTTCTCATTCTGTCCTTCCTATCTATATCCTTTTCTTCCTTCCTTTCTTTCCCTTCATTTCTTAACCTGCCTGTCAAATTGCCTTAAAATTTAAAGATGCTTATTCTAAAACATCTTTCAGCCTCAATGTATTGCAATATTGGCTACCTTTAAAATGAGTCATAGTACCATCCAAGTTCAATTTTCCGTCTCTGGATCAATATCATTGGGAAATAATTGCTATTCTCACAAATAAATCTGTCATCAAGAAAAAGTGAAAACTTGTCATCAATCATGTGCATAATCCAATTAGCCGAGGCGGACACCCTACCTTCCACTTGGGTTTACTGTCTGGCATTTGTTCAGAATAGCCATAAACTAACCTTAATTTGGAGTCGCATTTGGAAAGCTGCCCAGAGTAGAAATTCTAATTATAGATCCAATGGAAATGGTAATATCAGAAAATATCAGGATGGTATTCAGAACGAGTGCCAAGTGAAGCTATTTCTATGTTTGCTTGTTTGGGACTTTGGAAGAAATTTAAATAATAAGTAACCTTTGAATTGTAGAAAGGAAAACTAATATTTTTTTCTGACTCATGTAATCAAAACTTAATTAGTACCAAAGCAGATACCAAAAGGAATTTCAAAAAGCAATCTGATCTTTTCTGTTTTAAATATATTCATTAAACCACATCATACTATGAAAATGGAAATTATATCCTTAAATGATGATATGAAACTTCTTGAATATTTTCAGAAGTGTTAGTTATTCAGTCTTCTTTCCTTTGCTGTTTCAGAAACTCACAGGATATTTCTATTCTTATATTTAGCAAAGCATTATGTGTTGCAATTTAAATCAAATTCTTATTCTGACTTAATTATGGCCCATTTTACAGAACTTTGTAAGTTCAAAGTCAAGCCAAATGAACGTAGTCAACATATTTCTAAAAAATTGCAGAAAAACTTTTTATAATTATTTTCTCAACTTCTATGAGAAGTGCACCTTAATTGGATTTTCAATAACTGTCAACATTAATCTAAGAAATTATTACAATCTGGTATGTATTTTAGAATTTCTATAAAATAAAATAACCTCAAACTTTAAAATTATTCTTGCCAATTCACGGTTTGGTGTTGGGATAAATCATACTTGGAAGAGGTGGATTTCCATATAAGGAAGAAAATAACTCTTGAGCTAGACTTTAGAGAATGCTAAAAGTTCAGAAGTTAGAGATTCTGAAGGCCTTTTTTATTGTAGGGAATCATATGATGTGCAGTCATTATGAATATCTCTTAAAAAATCATTTTGTTCTACTTCTGTCTCTGAATTATTATTATTATTTACTTCTTCCTCCATTTGGTTATATTTTCCTGATTTCAGCCTACCTGCTTTCTCACTTTCATAGTTCCATGAAATCAAGTAAATAATTTGAAAGACTGTTGCATTAGGTTTCAGGATTTTGCAGTTTGGCAATGACACATTGCTGGTATAGGGTATGCATGATAGAATGTATGTACTTGCTACAAAGAGCAACCCATGTCATAATTATAATACAAGAAGAAGAACAAAAGAGAGAATTTTTGGTAATTTTGTCATGAAGATAAGAAGGCATACATGTATTAAGTGTTTTATCAAATACCTTCCCATACATATTTCAAATGTCATCTATCTAGTAAAGTGGGATTTTTATTAGTGGAGATAAGTAGTGCTACATAGAATGCATATGTGAGGAAGAAAATAACTTTCTCAAAATGATATATGTGCATGTATAGGTATTTCAAATGATTCCTTAAACCATTGCTATAATCTCCCTTTTTAGAACATAAATCACTGCACTTTCTTAAGTTAAATACAAAAAAACAAAATTTTCTTTCTTACTTTAAACAGAAATTATTTTGTATCCATCTTCCCAGGAGAGAACCTTAAAAATGATATGCCAAATCTAAGCCCACAGCATGTGATAATAGAATTGATTGTCAACAGTTTGACTTTTGACCATTCATGTCATATTGTAAATGAAATGGCTGCTTGACGGACTCTCTGAGATGGAAACCAGCTGTGTGATGGTTGGTTACCCATTGCATTTTAATTATTACTTGCTGACCACGATAGAGGATTCAAATTGTTACAAATGTTCGCTAATGAAATAAAAAAAGACAGAAAACATTTTATTCTTAGAGGCATTTTTGACAGAGTGTGTGTGTTGAGATAATAGGGAAAAGGTCTCATGTGACGATGCCCCTGGGTTATAGTACATTAAAACCTCAATTCACAATTTTAACTTGATTCGTATTAGCACAAAAAGGTACTGAGTTTAAGTTGCAGAGTTGTTTTCTCTTTCTTCAATGTTTTTAATGTTCACAACATAAAGATTTCTTAACAGTACATCTTAACAGTAAACACTCAAATTGTGTAAACCATTTCACCAAAGGAGTAAAATTAAGCTTTTATGCAAAGAGAGCAACTAAATTGACTTTAATTTCAAGAGTTTGAGATATATATGAAAGGCAAATATTATGTCATGATATTTTTTTCATTCAGAAACTGAAGAGCAGACAAAGTCTATTTTTACTTACACTTATCAGGACTATCACATGCAAATTTTGAGAGTTCCAAACAATTAGCCATTGGTACTTTTTAGACATCTTTTACTTTTTCTCTCTGATTTTTCAAAATGTGAAATGATTTAAGATACCTTTTAAAGAAAGCACTAAGTGCAAAAGGAACTGAATTAAAGCTTAAGAAATATGAGTATATCTCCTAGCTGTTTCCTGAGTTTGCTATGGACCAAATGGGAAAGCCTTTCCATTACATTTAGATGGGATTTCTCCAAGAAAAGCCAGATACACCCTGTGCTAGTTTGGAGAAATCATTTGGAGCCTTAAGTCTGGAATGAATAAGCCCATTCTTCAGTGGAAATACTGTTGAAGTTCAGTCCGCAGTGTACCCTGTTTATGTTTTTATTGTTCATAAGAAGTGCTTTTATATTTGTGTTACTGTAAGTCTTCTTCATAAACTTTCTTTAATTCAAAATGGTCCTAAAGTTTTCCTTTTTTTATGTTATGTACATGATATCAAATATGAATGCAAAAGTGTCATTGACTAAAGACTATTTTAGCTGAAACAAAACATGGTGCTTTATTCATTCTCATTTTGCTTTATTGAATCATAGAAAGTTTGGATCCAGGGTTATCAATAATTAATAGTCCACTTTCTTATTATTACAAATGAGAAAATACACTCAGGACATTTGGCTGCCTTAGCCAAGGAGAGATGTAAAGATGGAGAAGAGCCAACAGAAAACTGATGGTTTATTTGCATGGGGTTTCCACTGTCGTTCAACCTCATTCTCCTGAAAGAGTTGTTTGCTAATCGGAGGAACTCTTGGATCTGACATTATGCAATCAACGTTTTCTACTACAGCTTTCAAATCCTGTGAAAGTTCTGAAACACATCTTTGGACACATTTTTCTATAGAGTTTAGTTTCATGATTAGGTGACAGCCACCGAAAGTCAGCCCAAAGGCAGCTGAGACAATGACTCTCATTAGAATGCTCAGGCTGCTGCCTCATAAAGTCACTGGTTCAGAGAAGACTCTATAAATGCCTGGAAGACAATGTCATGACTCTGAGGAGCAGGACATTGACGTACATCACAGTCAGCTCTTGTTACCAAGAATAAAACCCAAACCTGAAAAGGAAACCAAAAGATAGACTTTGATCTTGGCCAAGTTTTAAATTGTCATCGATAGATTAATGGTTCAATTCCTGAGATTTTAGTAAATTGGTGCAATATTATCCATTATCATTCAATAAGCATTACTGAGATCCAAATATAGAGAGCATACAGGAAAACATTAGAAATTGAAATATGTTGTTCTGGATGAATGTTTACCAAAGCATTTCTTAACATACAACCAACCCCCTCAGAGAGTTGAAAAGAATAATAAAAAGCATGTGCTTTTTAATATTTGATTGTGTGTAGTGATTTTAGCATACAACAATACTCTGTCTTCTTATTTGTCAGTTTATAAAAAAATAAATATTCGTGGAAACAATGTTGTTATGCCATTTATTTTTTCATGAAGAGATCTGAACATTTAGTTCTCATTTATATCTCACACTTTGAATTATGACTAAGGATACCTTGATCAATATGTTAAAATTCCCCTTCTTCTATTTCAAGTTTGAAAACAGTGTTTTTGTCTCTTCTTTAAGGATGAAAAATCAATAATTCAAACTATGGTGTTTTCCTGAATTTTTCTATGTTCACCACTGAAATAATTACAATTTTAATAATTAACAATTAACTATTCATGCTAAATATGTAGGGTAATGGCATGCAATTGGAGTTCCCTATATGGCATTTCATATAAATCTTTAAAATCTCTTTTAAATGGCTCATGTTAATTTAAAACTTAAGCTAATTTTATATCATTTAATATTTATAATTTGTAATTTAAAACATTTCATGCTTCTAAAATTAATAAACTACAAATATAAAAATAACTATTAAAATAGAAAAATGATTGATATAATACAAGTGGAAGAAGTGAAATACAAGCACAAAGTCAAAAAATGTATAGTGTTCAAAAAATTCTTCCAATTGACTATAGAATTTGACTTTTACTCCACGCAAGGTGAGACGGTACTTAAAGCAATTTCATAGTGAGGGTTCTGCCATCAGCATTCTCAAAAATCTGTATCCCTGGACACTCCTCTGGATCTGCAGCACTCTCCAGAGGCACCATAGTTCAGACACAGTCCAGAGTGCAAACTTCCAGGGGCAGGTTCTCCTGACTGAGTGTTGGCAATGGGACTTACAAAGATGGTTTGGGAATGAGCTGCACTCAAAAGGAATTGTGATTAGGAAAACAGAGAAGTCTCACAACATGCCATCTGAAAGTTAGAGAACCAGGAAAGTTGGTGATAAAATTGAGTCTGAGTCTGAGTCTGGAGGCCTGAGAACCAATGGTATAATTCCTGGAGACTAAAGGCCCAAGAACCAGTGGCTCTAATGTCTGAGAGAGAGAATTCTCCTGACCTCTTTTTGAATCCTCAACAGATTGATGATGGCAGATCCTCTTTACTCAGTTCACTGATTAAATGATAATCAGTTCCAGAAATACTCTCACATCCATGCCCAGAAAGCATATTTTATCAGCTGTCTGGGCATCCTTTAGCCCAGTCAAGTTAACATGTAAAATTTACCGTGACACATGCTGTCTCAGAACTGTGCACATGATGGAAGAACTCTTCTTCCTTCTTCCCTTATAACTTCATCTCCTTCTTCTTGATAAGCACTGTCCTTCCAACACTCCTGTCCAGGTGGAGGTGGTGACTTGGGAGACACAGATGCACATCTCCATATTAGCACTTACTGTACCATATTTTAACTGTTGATTTGGGTCTCTGTCTCCTACATAATAGGTTGTGTCTGTAATTCCTATAATTCCTATAAGGTAGACAGACACTAGATAGACATAGATATTTGTCAGATATAGATTTAATGAATAAATGAATAAAAAGACACTTTGTCTAAATCCTAAAGACTGAATAAGATGAGAAGCATAGAAATGATAGGCAAACATAGCAGCATTATGAAAGTCTGAACGCAAAAGAAGCATGGAGTATACAAAAGAGAAAACACTTCCATATGGAAACTTAATGCTCACTTCATCACATATGTATTAAATTCAGAACCATATGGTTATGGGATTTGCTGGAAAGTGGCAGACAAAGAAGTGGGAAAGCTAAGGATTGTAACAGACACCGTTGGTTGCCTGTCTAGTAGCCATTCTTCCCCTCCTGCTTCTAAGAACTCTGAGTTCAGACATTCACATGCAAATAATCATATGCTTCGGGGATTGTTTATTTCCAGGCACAGGAGGAAAGAAGTGGCAGAGTAGGAGTCCTCTTGTTCTAAGGCCATCAACATTGGTGCACTTCCTGCCCAGGAAGGTATAAATATTAATGGGTGGTGCAACATACCCTCACAAATAGGTGAAAGTCCAGCCATGTCTTATGACTAGAAGATACTTTGTTCATTTGTGTTGATTACTCACTCCCCATTAACTGGAATAATCACAGACTATATTACCTTCTAATAGCAATCATCTACTGAGAATGCTCTGTTCCAGCACTACAGCAAGTGCTTTATACACCTCGTGTATAAAACAGCTTTAGGAGAAAGGTGTTTGCTGTGGTTAGTAGTATAGGAATGATTTAATTTCTGGACAACCTAGTTCACTTTAAATCAGTTAATTCATTTTGTTCGATAGAATCAAGCACTCATTGGCTCCAGTGAGTAGAAAAGAATGAGAAAAGAAAGAGGCACACGTATAAAGAGAGAAAGAAATGAAAATGGTATTAAACAGCCCTCGCCCCCATCTCAACCCTGGTTGCAGGGGAGGATATTCTTCATGATCTGTCATTCCTTTCCAGGTGGATGTAGTATTGATTCTGATGAATCCACCATGGTGAAGGCTTGGCTGCTCCAGGACTTCCATTTCAGTGACAGGTTAATGAGTAATGGTAATCCGTCAGGGTGCAGGGTGCAGGCGAATGTTGGCAAATGATCTGAAGTCAGAAGATGTGGTTATAGCTGACCCTCTTACTGACAAGGACCAGCCCTTTGAGCTTGTCCCACCTCCAGCTCCTGCCCAGAGCAATGCCAGCTTCTCAGGGATTCCTTTAACTGAAAGCAATTTCTTGTCAGGTGAGGACTTAACTTCGTATCAGCTTACCGGGTCCTTTGCTAGCATTTCCACTAGGACAAGATTGTTTCCACTTCAGCCCTTTATCCTCCATGTTCCCTCTATCCACATGGTTCTTTTCCCAAATAGTCACTTGACTCATTTTGTCATTTCTGTCATTTGTTTAAGTGTTAAATTCACAAACAAACCTGACATCTTTTTATATAAATCAGCCACCCTGTCACTGGGTTACACACACACACACACACACAAAACAAAATCAGTTTTAAGTTGATCAACATATATTTCAAACTCCTGGATCCTGAGTACTGATTTATTCTGCATTCTCTTTTTCAAGTGTTTCTGTGTTGGGAAAGGGGAACATGTTTTTAAATCTATTAGGCCTGTTTTAGAATTTAGGAACTTGGATTCACATTCTTTTCTAAGCCACAGTAGCATTCTTCTTACTCCCTTCTGGGCTAGACAGATTGCCTCTGGCATGTCCAAGGTTGAAATGGAGAAAAAGAAGAGAGTTGATACATAAGAAATACCTTACTCCACTCTAGCACTGACTAAGCCTTGTGGACCTTGTTGGATGTTCAAAACCAGCTCTCTCTCTCTTAGAGGATGTTGTGGTTTCTTCACACCACAACTTTGTTGCTGAGGCTCTCTCACTGCAGACACTTTAATGCAGGTAAAGTCTGTTGATGACTACTTAGCAAATCTCTGCCATTCCTGGTTTTCCATGGTCCACTCCCTAGGGAATGCCATTCACATTGGAATCCTATTATCCCTCCAGGAAGCTTTCTTGAACCTTCTTTTTAATCAATTTTGCTCAGTCTTCAGACTAACTGGTTACAATTCTCATACTTAACTTTCTTGTTGCACAGCCTCCAGATAAAGCAACTAAAACTATTTGAGTGTTCTCCTTGAAACACTGTCCAAATGCCACAACGAGGAAAAACATGAAATATCTTGTAGATTTCTGAAAATTCTTGGGATCCTATTTTCCATAGGCTGTCCTGCCTCCAAATTCCACTGTGGTGCATCTGGCCTTGAACTATACTCTGACTCTGGGTTGTGCCAAGATGATACATTCATATCCAAGTGAACAGTATTTTGTGGGGGTGGCAGAGACGAAATTGAAATCTTGAAATCGTGCTGCTGACCAACTCAAAACCACATATGCAGACATTGCTTTATCATGCAAAGTGATTCAGGCTTCTCTGACTCCTGCTCTCTACATTGCCCACACAAGAGCACAATTTCTCAGTACAAAAGCCATTTTTATAAAAAGGACCCATTCTCCAAAGACAGCATTCATGTTTATAAATACTAAAATTTCTTTCTTAAATAAATGAATATGTATGTGTATGTATTTATATTAACAGAAAGTAGTATGACACATTTCTTTGCATTTTATTAAACTTTCTTTCTGTTTCCATTTCTTTGCATTTTAATTTGAATAATATTAAAAATGCAAAAGGTTAAAAGTTACCCACAGGGTCATTATTAAATATTATGCATATGTGCATGATCACATATACATGGATGCATACACAAAATAGGAAGCAAATGTTGACCTCAGCCCCCACTGTGCCTTAGATATGAGCACTTTAGCAGTTTGGTGTGTTGCCAAGTTGTTTTTAGCTAATGCAGAAATTTATATATGTATATATATAAATGTATGTGTAGTTTTTACACAAATGCAATCATGTGAAACATTGGTCTGCAAGACTTTTTTTCCATTAATAATATATCATCATTATTTTTTCTGGGAATCACATTCCTCTTGCTTCTTGTGGCTGCAGAATTTGCCCTTCTGTGAATGCAGTATGATTTTTTTAAGCTGTGCTTCCCAAATCATGCCAATCCCTGCAATATCCTTCCAGTTTTTGGTAGAATTTAATCTGTGATGACCACATATTTTTCACAATGATTTGATTATCTTATCTTTGTTTCTATACACAAATTTTAGAATCATTTTTGAAAGGTCAAAGAAAAAAATGTCTTCCCTAAATAGGCATGGTAGGAAAGGTGGATACTGATTTGACAGTGAATTAGTAAGTTAAAATGCAATCTTTCCATCCAGGAGCACAGCATGCTTTTACATTCATTCATGCTCAGGTTTTTTGCTTGATTGATGTTATGTCTCCTATAACATTTTGTAGTTTTTATCTAAAATGTCAGTCATGAGTAAGAAAAACTGGATGCTAGCATGTGTCAGGGGAAGTTTTACAATTAAGCCTAAACCTAATTTCTAGACAAAAGATCAAAAGAGCTGCCTTCATGTTTCTACTTCTCACATAATTTCCATCATTAACATTTTAATAGCTTGAATGTGATACCAGTTTTTCTCATTCCTAATAATTCTTTCAATAACGCAAATAATCTAAATTGTGAGAATATACCTTTTCTTCTCCCTAGGAGGCTCAATAAAGTCATTTAAATTTTGTGTAAAATACATGACCTAAAATATGTATTTTTTTCCTAAGTTGGTTTCATGCAACAAAGTTTACTTGTCATTGTTAGAAATCCTAAACATTTCTTTTGAATTAATTCTGCTTTTTTTTTTTTTAAAGTCTGTGTTCTCTATCATTTTTTAGGGTAAATGTTCATTTGGAAACAGAAGCTGGAGATTTGTCCCCTCACTTTGTAGCAGGACTTTTTCACTTATTGAACCTTTTTATGATCTCTGGATTTTTGCTATAGGAAATCTCTCTGAAATTATCTTGACAAGGGCTAAAAGAGGGAACTGCAAGTCCTACAGTAAGTTTGTCTCTTACCCCTGCCAAAAAAATCCGGATCATCCAGATAATTAAGTGAGATAATTATCTGAAACAATCAAATAACCTAGACAATTATTCCAGATAATTTTTATCAAAATATTTTATCTTCACATGAAATATGCTTTTTCAATACAAAAGTATTGCATTATGAAACAGCTAGAACTGTGCTACTATTTGTGCTTCATGTTATCAATATCGAAAATAGTGTTATGCAAGATTTATGTATGAAACTTTAAAAAGTATATGTAGATACCAAGAATCTACTGAGTGATCTATTCATTTAAATCTTATATCCATTACACTATGGCAGGAAAACAAAACCACTCTGTTTTAGCAGGAAGGTATTTAATAGAGGAAATTGGATATTTAAAAAGTTATTCATAGGAATATTTATAGGATCGGGCAAAGCCACTGCTGGCTTTACGGAAATCAGAAAATGTGGAAATTAAGGAAGGTGTTGTGTCTGTTGCTTACAGCTATGAAGCAGGTAATTACTAGGAGCTCACCCCAAGGATGCTGCAAACCTAATGTCTAGTGTACTTCTTCCTGCCAGAGCAAAAAAAAGCGACTTCAACTCTGTCATTCAAGTGTTTCATGGCTGATCATTTTGTTGGAATAAGCTCAAATCCACAGCAAAGGAGTCTGGGAAACAGGGTGTTCAGATTTCAGACGATGAGATACAGGGAGAATGTTATAGGCAGGGACAATGCTCCATATCAACAGAAAATATCTCTCCCAATTGTTCATTAGCATGATTTCTAAAATTGCAATTTTCCATTGGAGACTGACCCAGAATATACATACTTATTTTAAGTTTGGTCAACAGTTCCCTTCTGAAACTCATCCGAATGTCTCAGTTGCCTAATTACAAAATCCCAAGTTCCTCTATCCTCATCTGGCAGCCCTGCCAGCATCACACTCTTAGAAAATGGTTTTAAAACTCCTTTCATAACTGAATCCAGCAGAGGGGACTTATACCCTCTCAACTTTCATTTTCTTCTACTATGAAAGTGGGAAAATGAGTTATAAAACTTGGCCAGCACTTCCCCTAACAACAAACCAAATTAATACAGCCTCCTTTCTCTTGGGTCACATTTCTATACAAGAAGATTAATGTATTTTCAATCTGGCTAGGTGGTTTTGGATAACTGAAACTCTGTCAGTTTTATTGAATCATTCATGAAATTGATTTGAATCTTGTAGAGAGTTCTCCCCATCTTCAAAGGCTTAATTTGGTTATTTGTAGACGGACTTCATGCAGTTTTCAAAATATATTATCTGTCTCCATTTTAATGAACCTAGAAGTTTGTATAACCTTGGAAAGGTTCCAGCTACATCATTCTGAGTGATAGCAAGACACAGGATCGGAAAACTTTAGGCAGCACATTCCTATTTGTGCACCCTAATTTTCAGTTCTAGCCTCCAATGACTTTGTCTTGAATTCTAAATATTTATTAATATAAAAATCTTCACTGTAATAAAAAATAGCTTTAATCCCAGTGTTATTTTCCTTTTCAGTATTTAGAAAAGAGTAATTATAGATTTAAGCAAATTGCTAGCATAGAAAACCTAGAAATGCTGACAAAAATGAGAAGAAAAAGTCACAAGTTAATGTTATTTTACTTGAAATAAACTTCCAATCTAGTCATCAATTGTCCAGTTTTAAATTTCACTGAATAACAATTTTCTAAATTTGGTTGACATGCCAGAAAACATTCCGCATGTATCTGAATTGTGTGGATACAATAATGGTTTATAGTTATTAAATTGTAGAGATATTAATATAAAAAATCATTTGTGATAGTTATATGGTAAGTGGATTTCAAAAGGACTTATTTTGATTCTATTTTTATTAAAAACATAAAAGGATAAATCATATACTGACAAAACTATTGGTTATTTCTGGAAAATGATATTATGTCTAGTTTTAATTTGTGTAGTTTCTGCAGTTTTCTGTATAACTTTTATTACTGAACATACTAATTTAAAAAAAAAAAACAAAACACAAAACCCAGTTTTCATTTGGAAGTTTTCACCAGAAGAATAATCTCTTTCCTTTACATTTACATATTATAACAACTAATCTTTAAGAAAGGTATATTTAGGTTCTGTGGGAAAGTATCATCATTCAAACAGATTATGCTATAACAATTGTGTAGCTATAGGGCAAAAAAATTAACCCTGATAAATTCTTTACACTATATATAAAAATCAGCGTATAGTAAATTTTATAGATTAAATCTAAAATTATAAGACTCTTAGAAGACAATTTTGGGAAAAAAAAATCTCTGAGTTGGGCAAACATTTTTTGGTTAGGATATCAAAAGTATGATTATTAAAACAACAAATGTATAAGCTCAACTTTATCAAATATAAAATATAAAATGAAGATCCTGTGAAAGGAATAAAAAGATGAGTCACAAAAATATTTGCGAACAATATATCTTAGAACATACAAAGAAGATATAAGCAACTTTCAAAACTAATACAATAAAAAACTGGACAAAATATTGTACAGATGCCTCATCAAAAAAAATAGCAAGTTAGCACATGAAAAGTTGTTTAACCTCATTATTAAGAAAATATAAATTTAAATGCCCTAGGATGCAGCTACACATCTCATAGAATGACTGAAATTTAAAAATCTTAACATACCAAGTACTAGAAAGGATGTGAAAAGCCTGGAACTCTTTAGACATGTAAAGTGACACAAACACTTTAAAGAACAGCTTGACAGTTTCTTATATGTCAAACATATGATAGGTGTTAACATACACGTCTCACATGACCTAGCCATTTTCCTTGTTAGGCATTTACTTAAGAGAAATGAAAGCAAATATCCACTAAATATTTCTGCTTAAATATTCATAGAACCTTTATTTGTAGTAGCTCCAACCTTAAACAACCCAAATGCCCATCAACAGGTGAATGAATAAACAAACTGTTAGTATATTCATGCTGTATATAAAATGGAATGAACTATTTATGTGCACCAATGAGAATGAATGTCGAAATAATTATGCTAGGTGAATGAATGCAAACAAAATGAGTATATACTGTGTGATTCCATCTATGCATAATCCTAGAGAATGCAAAGCAATCTATTAGAACAGAAAGCTGACACTAGTTGTTTGGGGATAAGAGAGATGAAAAGTCAAGAGGGAAGGTCATGAGGAACTTGAGGAGGAGAATAGTGAGCATGTTTATTATCTTGATTGTAATGATGGTTTTTGGATACATATATACATCATATATATATTAAATATATATTTTTTATCAAATTCTACACTTTAATCATAGATTTTATTGAATGTAAATTATACCTAATGTATACGAGTACTGCATTTGTGCATAAAAATACATACATAAATAAATATTTTTAAAAAGAATATGTTGTTTTCTATATTACTTTGAACAAATTCATACCTTAAAACAACAAATGTTTATTACCATACAGAGTTCCTGAGAATCAGGAATCTTGGCATGACATAATTATATGGTTCTCTCTCGGGGTTCAAGTGTCAGACAGGGATGCCACTCTCGGAAGTCTGGTTTGTGTCTGGAGTCGTCTTCCAAGAGGCTCACTTGTCTGGCTGTTCGGCAAAAGGTCTCAATTTCTTTCCACAGGGACCTTGCCATAAAGCTGCCCTGGTGTCCTCCAGAGCAAACAGTCCAAGCAAGAGAATAAAGGAAGACATGATGTCTTTTAAGATACAGCCTTTGATGACACATCATCTCCTCCCATATTCTGTGGTCATGATAGAATGTGGGAGGGGATTAAACAAGGGCATGAATCTTAGAAAGAGGGGCTAATTGGGGGCCATCTTGGAGCCTGGCTCCAGCCTATGCTCAATGAAGACGATGTTAGTAATCACATTTAAAGAGAAAGCTCTTGGTATTCACACAAAGTTATCATTTTCCACTGATGTGTATTTCACAAAAGATACCAGGCCTATTGTTTAATGTATTTTTCTCCACTCAGTATCCTGTGAATATTCTTTCTTGGCTCATAAAGATATATCTTATCCTTTAAAAAAAATTTTAAAGAGTTTTCTTTAGTTATAATTGATATACAATAAACTATGTATTTAAAGTAAACAATTGAAAACTCCCAATGTTTTCAAAAATTAATTGATATATCTCAATAATTAAATTTCTTCACGTTGTCTATTTGCACCCCCCATGCCTAATAATTTGTCATTTGATATGAAATATTAAAATTTAATAGATATAAAGGTTAGGCATACCTCAGACTTAGCATTTTCATTTTAATCATTTTAGAACATTTTGAGTTCCATTGTTATGATGGGGGTTTTAGAGGTTATGTTTGGGGCATTTGAGTTGTCTAGACGAGGTGATGCACCCTTGCAACTTTAAGGCAGGATGAAGGAACAGGAAGAACCTTGGTGCTCTTACATGCTGACCACAATGCAAACAGCTAGCAATTAGTTATCTTCATAGTAAGCATTCCATTAACAACATTTAAGTAAAGATGCTTAGATAATAGTCTAAGAATTATGTGTTAATTAAAGAAATCTTGCATACTATCATATGAATGTAGATAAAAAGTACTTGACCTTGGTATTATTTCTTGCATAATGTTTCATATTGAATAAGAAACAAACACAAAAAGTCATAGAAACCAAAAGAAAAGAGTATGAATTTGATAAAGTGGCTTTATCTTCATACTCCCTGTTTTATTTCAGGTATAACATGAGGGGTTTTAAGATTCACATGTAATAGTTATACTTCTTTGGAAAAACTTTCGTTCTCTTCCTTGGAATTAAATTTATTAGGACAAACTTTTACTTTTATAAATATTCTCTCAGAAACATCAGAACTGTTCAGAAATGCAGAGCATCATCAAAACACTTTTTGAGACTGATGGGAGATTTAAAGAGAAATAGACTCTGAGCTGCATGAAGGAAAGCTTACCAGTATGTCCCCAGAGATAGCTACCTGCAGGTGTCTAGAAATAAGAAGTCAAAGAACAAATGTCAAGAGAACTGGACACCAAGCACAGCCCACAGCTAAGCAGCTGCAGGTTGAGTTCAGCAAATTACTTTGACATTTCAAGGTCTCATTTTCCTTGGGTGCAAAATGAAGTTTTCCTGGTAGATACTGTTAATGGGGATTTTTAATTATAATAGAAATTAAAATAAAACCAAATTTTTTAAGATGCTTGGTAGCAGAATTTGTTTCCTGTGGCTAACTAAAAAAATCCTAAAGTGCCACTCCTTTTGCCACATCTGTCCATGAAAGGGTCACTGAGGCCACAGCGTGTAGTGTTCAGAGGCAAGGCCGGTACTATGTGTCCACCCTGTTATTGCTGGCTGAGCATGGGAGTGGGAGAAGGGGCCTTTCCATCCAAATTTAATGGAATGGTAAGAATGATTTTATTAACCAAAGGAAGGATGCTGTAAAAATAAAAACAGCCAATGCCCATTACAGGGAACATCTTCCACATCTTAAAAAATGATTAAATACCTGTTTCTCTTTTCAGGAATTAATATCTACCAAATAATCCCTATATACCTTTTATATGATATTGAGTTTCTATTAGGCTTACATATCTTAAATGTGAAAATCAATCATTTGGAATACCATGTGCAGCTATTAGTCATTTTATGGCATGATATTCTCTTACTCAAAAAAAAAAAAAAAAAAAAAAAAAAAAAAACTTTGAGAAACTTGAGGAAAGTTTCTTGGCAGTAAAGTTCCTCTTATTCCAGACACACTTCCCAAGACCATGTTCTGGACTGGACTTGATTAAGCTACACTTTTACCATTTCTTTGTTCTTTTGAAACTAAATACACAGGCACACTTAGGACTGCCTTCTTCTAAGCAGTATTTATGCAAAACATTCCTCTCTACACAGTCTGTCCCCCCAACTGTGACACAGGGGAGAGGAGAGTCAGCACCTAGGACAGAAGTTTATGTTTTTATAAGACCAAAGTCAGGTGGTGATAACATCGGAATCACTGTGATGTTAATTTCTAGTAAAGTTGTTTTTGTTTTTGCTGTTTGGTACTAGAGATTGAACCTGGAGGCACTTAACCACTTAACCCCAACCCTTTTTATATTTTATTTGGAGACAGGGTCTCACTAAGTTGCTTAGGTCCTTGCTAAATTGCTGAGGTTACCTTTGAACTCACAATCTTCCTGCCTCAGCATCTGTTGCTGCTGGGATTATAGGTGTGCACCACCTAGCCTGGTTAAATTGTATTTCTTTTTACTCTCTTTGTTTTGAGTATGTAAGTGCTTAAACATTGTGAGGTTTATAAAGTATGATTATGATACATGCCTAGTTAAAAATGGAAGGAAGAGAGGGAAGGAAGGAAGGAGAGAGGGAGGGAGGGAGAGAGATAAGAGAGAGACAGAGAGAGACAGAGGGAGAAAGAAAGAAAGCTAGAGATGTATCAAAGAGGATATAATTCTAAAAGCATCAATTGGATCATGTTTTACTGAGAGAGGTATCATTTCTCCAATGCATCTAAAAATAATTTGAAGATTTTTTTCAGGGTAGAGTAGGAAAACTTGGAGTGATGTAATCACTACCTTCAAGTGCATGGAGGGTTTCTATGCAATAGAGACATTACTTTTTCTCTTTTCATGGTGAGTTGAAAGAAATAAAATAGCACTAAATTAAGTCATAGGCAATTTAGGTTGGAGATAATGAAGATCTTCTTGGCTCTCAGAATTGTAATACAGTGTAATTCTTCCAAGGGAAGGCTGAGAACTCTTTGTTCTATATGGTCATCCAAAAAGAAAAAGAAAATATTTCTAAAAAGGAAGAAGAAGGACGAAGAGAAGGTGGGAGAGAAGGAAAAAACGGGAGGAGGAAGAGGAAGAAGCAAGCAAGCAAGAAATGAAGAGAATAGACCATTTTCCCAGTCTCCAGAGTTAAAATGGTTGTATTTGCTCCTGACCTTTGTCTCATTCGATGGTCTTTGGCAAGGGAGACTCTGCTTTGCTTGGACCACAAGATTGCTAAACCCCAGCCAAAAAGAGGCTGAAAAGAAATTGAATGGAGCTTGGAGCCATACATCCAGGCTGCTGATGTTTCATACGTGGTGTAACTTAATACCAAATAACTCAGGATCTGGGACATGTGGTGAAAACAGTCAAGACAATTGCATAACTTTGGAACCACAAAGCTAGGTCATGTCTTCCTGTGTGGAGTGAAAATTATACCAAGACGGGAAATGAGGATATGGAGGGAAAATGAGATCCTTCTTTTTTTTCTGGGACTGGGTTCAGAACTACCTCCATATAGAGGAAAACTCACCATGTTAGGAAACAAGATGGACAGAGCAGCTTCATCAAGGAGGAAAGAGGCCCAGGAGACCCAATCCAGGTGTCCTCTGAAGTTTCCTTTCTGTTTTAAGACACTGCACTAACAGTTAAACATTGGTGTATCTACAAACACAGCTGAAGCCTCAACCACCCACAGGTGACCTTGGAATGACACTGAAGGGAGGAAAATGGTAAACGTGCAAGAAGGAAGACAGCAAGAGTGACACAGCAATGACAGGAGTGAACATATATTGTTGAAGTTGAAAAGCAGTTTGGGGAATGGTTAGTGACCCAACAGATCCCAGAAAGCTGAAACCTAATGTCTGCAAGAAATATGGCAGCTTACTCCAGGGGGCTCAGGAAAGGTGAAGGGCTGTAGGCAGAAGTCATCCCAAATCGGGTGAGGTAAGAGAGCCTGAATGGGGGTAGACTGGCACCCCAGCGGTTCACATTCCATTCTGCTCAACCAAAGTGATGCCCTACCTATACCCCTGGAATGGATAACAGCTCTATTTCCTGTGGAAATTATATCAGAGAAGTCCTGGCTCAGGGAAAGTCACAGAGAGAGGGGTTGAGTCCATCACTCATGCCAAAGAGGTAGTTCCCTTCACCCATTCAGATTGGCTCCATACAGAAAAGGCTGGAGAATCTCCTCTGGAGAAAAAGACAAGGAAAGATTTGGGGTTCCCTCAATACTACAGTTGGTCAGACACACGGCTTTACTGCCTCACTTTTGAGTCAGATGTCAGAAGACATTCAAGGAAAACCTCTAGCTCTAAATAGACAATCCAAACTCACAAGATACCACCATCCCTGTGTAGTGTCTCAAAGTAAGAGAGAATGCATGGAACAGAAAAAAAACTTAAAATCTAGAATTATTATCCTCAGGAAAATATTAGATTTGTGAAGGAAAGCCATGATATTATTTTTGAAAAATAGTTTAAAACATAGGGACATTACATTTAAAAGGTATTTTTTTAAAAAAAATTTGAAAGAAGAGTGAGAAGATAAAGGAACCTACATTATAGGATAAAACAACAAAGAGAAACAGCAGAAGAGAACAGGAAATAAATTATCCTCAATGTTGATCGAACTTGCTACCCGAGACTGGTACCACTTCTAACCTCCCACCTTTTAGATTCCTTGGACTGTGAATATACTGAAGTGATGTGAAAGATAAAAATATAAATCAGACTGGCTGAGTGACTATTTCTCCAATTTCCAATTTGTTGGAGAGTCCACAATATATTTAAGAGTCTTTCTACTTAGCATATACATCATTCTAACTTAATATTCTAACTTAATTAGAATAAGTTATACTCTATGTATGTATAGTGTGTCAAAATACACTCTCCTGTCATGTATATCTAATAAGAATAGACTGGCCTCACCTTGAGCCCAACCAGTCACAAGTAATACTGGCTGCTTAAAAAGCTACCTTTTGGCTAAGACAGGTCTCAGGAGCACAGTATTACTACTTCTTCTCATATGTGGAGCCCCTTTTCAGAAGAAGGCAATCACCATTCATACCCAAGGAACATTTTCCCAGTTGAGTAGGCTATATCCGCTTCTAACTGAAACCCATCCATCTTTTGCCTTCTGTCTTGCCCCTGTGAACTCTTGGTACCTTATGATTTTCAGGGTTTTCCTTAAGAAGCCAACCTCCAATAGATATTCTAGCTCTTAGGTATCACTTTGTGACCATGTTAGAGGGAGAATTAGGTAGAGACTACCTATAAACCAAAAAAGTTGAAAAGTACTCCAAGACAGGAATAGTAGGAGTTATTCACTAAGATGGTTGTGTTTTAGAGAGAAGAAAATGATGACTAGAAAGCTGTAGCAATTTCTTATGTATGAAACAGTTAGACTTCCTTATTTCTAAGTGATGAGCCCAGAAGAATAACCTCCCCCCAGAAGTGTGTCACTTTTCCATACTCTCTGAGAAATGAGCTTATTCCTACACTAGACTCAGCATCTCTCTGAAGACAGGTAGGCATGTACACTTTTAAAAAATGTCCTTTTGACTCTTCCTATATTAATTATGCTCCCTCTTTTATGTTCTTCTTATTATAGATTAAATACAGTCAAGCTGATTTTCATCTTACAGCTCACAAAGAGTAACTATTTCCCCAATTTCCAATTTGTTGAAGAAGCCATAATATGTCTAAGAGTCTTTCTACTTAGCATATGCAATCATATGCTAAATTTTTCCATAATTAGAAGTACTAATTATGACTTATTGAAAGAGGTTTTATTAAAGGTATCTTTTGATCACTCTTAAAAGATTCCAAAATAAAGATAACATGATTTGATTCAATACTTTTGAAATAAAGACATTTATATAATTTTAATCCAGTGAGAGGGAGGCAAACTTCCCAGAAATCATAAAGTAGTAAAAGTCTTTATTTTTCATTTCTTAAATTGTAATATTGAGCCTGTATTGATATATCCATGGCATGAGACTTGCATAAGTAAGACTATTTTAATAACTGAACATGCCCCTCATAGTTAAATAAAGTATTTTAAATACTGAGGTTTAAAATATAGATGTGATCTCAATATGCATATTTTAAAGATTCTGGTCTAATATTTTCACTATTGAACTCTGTAATACACTTTCCTTGACTTGAAAGAAATGAGAAAATTTCTTAACTTCTTGTTTTCCTCTCGGTTCATTTCTGTGCCTTATTTAAGCAACTCCTTTGAAAATCAGAAACTTGGCATTGTTCTTTGTATTTCTGAAAAGAATCCTCCCTCCCACAATTGTTCTTTGGTTAGAAATGCTGATTACAATTTCTCTAAAGAGCTTTTATTAAATGTATCTTTTCATAGTTTTTTAAAGATTCCAAAATAAAAATAACATGATTTGATACAACAATTGTAAAATAAGTGTACTTAGAATGTTCTTCTCACAGGAAAGTAAAAGGCCATTGTTTAAAGACTTTTAAGCACTGGCCAGGCACATTATTATTTTCTGCTTGGAGGCCATCGATCATGGTAAAGTGAGATCTCCTCTGAACCTCTTGGTCTACAAACCATTAATCTGCCTGGTCTCTTAATTACTTAGTTCACTTTGCAGACTGGAATAATTCCCTCGCCTTAAAAAAGCAGAACAAGTTTTATGATCAGCTAAAATCCTAGGACTATCTTCTCTAAGTCTCTGCCCAGTTGTATAAGATTTTAACTACTGCTGGGGCAGAACCTAAGGTCCATAAGCTGAACAACAGCCTGTTTCAAAGGATCATTTTGATCTTTGAACTGGAAATTGTAACACTTCAAAATATATGTAGCCACACTCATCTATGTGATTGTATCTAAAACTAAAAATAACCTATGGTCCTGCAATTGAGAACTGTTTAACTGTTTTATATCCACATGCAATGGGTCATGGCCAGTCATTGAAGCAATGATAAGGATGGATATTAAATGACAGGAAAGGATGCTTGGAATACAGAGGTAAATTTAATAATGCACGTATGAAAAGTATGTGCACAAGATCCTATTTTTGTGAAAAGTGGTATGAAGGTGTTTGCATAGTGCATATGACAGCCTGCGGGAGGGGTTATGAAGACAATTGTGATGAAGACAATTTTTCTGCTTTTCTTCCTCTGTGACATGTTTCCTAATGCTTTCCAGTAAGTACATATTGCTTTGTCATAAAACTGAAAAAAATAATTTATAACCGAGAGGTACTGTCTCATTGAATGTTTGCTATCAGTTCTATCTTGGGATTAAAATGGAGAAGTTTCTGTCTGGATGACCCGTCTAAAAATAGGAGTGAGGAGCAGACTCTTAAGGGATGCTCATGGAAATCACTCCTTGCTTTGGACTTCCAAGTCCACTTGAACTCAACCACATCACTGGCAACCTGCCTGGTGCTCTTTATCCACTGTTGTGATTACCATTTCATTTTCATTTGGGTGAAACACTAACTCAGATTCACATCCAAGCAGCAAAACGGGATGGTAGAATGGAAAAGAAGAGCCCCACTGCTGTAAATTAGCTGAGCTACTCTTCGATGGTAGCAAAATCTCCAACAAAAGACACAGTATCCGCTCTCTCTTTCTTGTTTCCAGATAACAGACTTTAATAATGTATGTGACAGTGTAAGGATTCAAGGGTGACCCCTCCTCTGCTGCAATGGTTGAGTAACTCCTAGTGCCACACTCTGCTCGTGTTCGAATCACTTCAGTGAATTGCAGTCAAGTGTTTATAAACACCTTTGAGAATGTGTCTGGTGCATCATCTGAGGATTCTTCATGATACTATGCTGAGGACTTCACTCATTACCGATGTTCAGTAATTCTGTGTTAAAGAGAAGATAGATACAAAAATATCCATAAGAGACCTTGATTCAGTATAAGCTGGAATAAACTTTTCTTTTCCTAGGATAAAATAATAGTCTTTATTTGTATTTGAGGGATTGGAATTGCCTAGTAAATGATATTACTATCTCCAGTACATCTTGGTATGTTGGTACTGACTACGGGAAGCCAAGGAAATGAAGATGAAGTCATGTTGGAGGATATGGATGGCCACAAAGGACATTTTCATTCTGCACTTGAAAGCTAGGCGGACTTACCACAGGTCTTCAAGGCAGCCATTTCTCAAGGAAATCCTAAGTTTCAATAAACCAGCTCCATTTGGAGAGGAATTTATGCTGAAGTCTTTTAAATCAATAATTCTCAAGTTTCACTCTGCTTAAGAACCACCTGGAGAACTTATTTAGTAAATAAATTGTCAGAGGATTCTGATTTAGTGGTCTGGGTAGAGCCAGTTATGGGAACCTTTTCAGATATGGCTGTATATTGTACCAGGAAACAATTGTCACAATAAGATAATGAACTAATAGTATTTTCTTTCCTCATATAGTAAAGTTGACTTTTCAAAGAGCAAGAGCATGCACAAAATTCAATAAGCAATTAGTAAAAGCAAACTAATTATTGCTAATTGGTGACGAATGTGTAGTCAGTTTTCATGATAATGTTTCTTAAGGGGCTTCATTCCACCCAGTGGCAGACCACACTGCTTGGCTGGAAAAGGCCAGCGTCTGCATCATCCTAGGGGCATAGATATGGGCTTTGGCTTGCAAAGTGACGAATCTACATCAGATGCCCTTGCATTATGTGGCCATGGTAAGAATGCTACAAGCCATGCAAATCAGACTGGGCCTTTGAGAACTGATTTTTCAGCCTGAAAAGTTAGTCATCATATTGGAGGAAACATAAGCTACACAGAAAGTAGTATTAATATCTTCAATGTTTCCAAAAGAAAAGATTGATTTTTTTTTATGTGACTCTTCCCATTCCCTCAATATACATGCAAATAACTTGAAAAAGAACTGAGTGAAGACCAGGTTTAGGCTGAGGGTCACTGATTAATGGCAGTGAAGAGTTCTCCCAGACTCAGCTCCCAGGGACACACCAGTGCTGGTGACAAGGCACTTCTGATGTTATTACTGTTCCCTGTGCTTATGGCTCCTTCTCTCACCCGACCTGCCAATGTGAGAAAGTTACTGGGATGTGAAAGCTGACCCTCTAACGGAAAACTCTTCTTTCTTTAAAGCAAAATGCTTTAAATGAAAGGTGAAGCTTTATTATACTTCAGCAAACAAAATCAAGAAACTAACATTTATTGAGTTGAATTCCTCCTTTGTTCCAGAAATGGCTTACAGACCCACGAAGGAAGTGAGGAGTTAAATATCCCAGGAATTCACTGGGAAAATAAATTATACTCATTGTAACAATGTAGTAATTTACCGATTATTTTTCCCATAGACATTAGTCATGCCATAGTGGCTAACCTTTAAATTAGCTGGCAAATGTTTCTCTTTATAAACGTTCCCGTTAAAGATAAAATGCTGGCTAATTTCAATAGCAGAGAAGACCAATTAGAAAATCAGCGAATCTTTCTTTTCATGCGTTCATTTCAAAACCTTTATGTTACTTTGAGTAATGCTTTATGTTTTGATCAGAGCTATTAGCAGATGGTTCTATTTTATGAAAGACAAGAGTACATCTAAAATGCCAACACATTTGTGAAGTCCAAATCTAAATTGCATTAATTAATGTCTATTAATAAGGTATAAATTCTCTGTTAAAAACTTATTTGATCTGTGCAAAAATGATTATTAATTTAGTCGTTGTCAAAAATCTTTTGGTCATGAGTAGCAGAAACCCACCCCAACTAGCTAAGGCAAAAATGAGTAGTTTATTGAGAAGTAGCAGATTTGTTCTTCCATTCTGTTCCCTGTGTTGGTTGTTTTTTTCTGCTAATCTGTGTGCTTGGGCAGCACAAAAAGCGGCTCCTACCCACAACAGTCTCTCTTTGTTCTAACTCTTCCTCAATTTATGTAATTTCTGAGTCATAAATCTATTTGGATAGAAAGGAGAAGCTTACAAGTATAACTTGGGTTGACCAACTGCTTCATAGTCCCCATAGGACTTGATTGAGCAAGTAGCAGTTTCTCTGGAAAGTGAACTAAACACAGCAGTATAGATTTGAGCAGTTGCCAGAACTGCCACTAACTGGTACTTGAACCAGTTGCTGCTCAGGTTTATGGCTTCACCATAATCTTACCTGCAGAATCAACAAGTCAGAATAGGTCATTTATAAAAGTCTCTTTAATTCAATATTTTAAGCAATTATAATCATCATTTATTTCAAGAGAATACCTTCCAGGCTAATGATAAGAAAACATTACATCTACATGTTGCAAGATTTCAATGAAAGCAAACTCAATTGTTAGAAAAAATCAGAAAATTGAAGAGTATTCATAACCATAATCAATAATTTTGTTTACTTTATTATTTCATAATAACAAATTAATTATTTTTCTATTGAAGGAAAATATTACTATTTTAGGGTGCAATCTGTTGCTACCTAAAACAGCAGGGCACTATACTATTTAAATGCATGATCTAATTTAGTTTCACTTTTATGCAAATTTGGCATCATTATCCTCAATTGGAGGTGAACTTATAATTGAGTTAAGTAACTCACTCAAAGTCAAATGCTTCCTAGAAGGACATTTGATCATCAGCTTTGATTCTGACACTTTGGGCACCCTGGGTATGTCTGACTGAACTTTCATTTGAGCAGTCCTCTATTGAGGGCTTGTGTGAGATCCTGAGTAAGGGGAATTCAATTTGATTTCGAACTGGTTCTCATGTGCTGCCATAGTTATTTGACTCTCCCACCCAACACTACCTCCCAAGGCATATACAGAGAAGTGGAAGAAAGGAAAAAGCAAATGTAAAGTTAAGGAGAGATGCTGTTGGCCTATGAGACATAGGGGATAACCTTCAAAACATCACCTGATGTCTCCCTATCTTATTATTCTACACCCTTTTATAGAACTACAGACACCAGTATATTCCATGCCTACATACTAAAGAACTTTTTAATTCAGACTGATCCCAGGGAAGCCTGTCTAGCCACTCAAGGAAAACATCACAAATCTTGATAATAATCCAAAGAGATAACCAGACCAGGAATTAATGAGAGTTGACATTATGATTATTGGATTTATTTTTGAATCATTACTAATGGGGAGAGAGAAAACTTTTCAATTCAATATCCCAAGTATTTATAGAACAGTAACTACAAATATTTAATGGACGATATAAACACATATCTAATAATGTCTCAGATAATATCTTGGATTAAAAAAACTATCTAGTTCAGCATATCTGATAAGACTGAGAACACAAATAGGCATGAGTCTATACGGAGGCAGACTCTCAGACTGAGCTAGACAGGAAATAGATGGAAGGAAGCCAGGTCTACAAGACTGATCACCATATTCATAGACTTCATTTTCTTTGCCATCAGTGTGGTCTTTGCCATTGTCATTAATATTTGCCAGAAAATGTACTAGGTCCCTGGGAATCCAGTGGTAGAGACAAAAATGACCACTTCCTTCATAGAAATTAGGTGTCGTGTTATTCATTAAGTAGCAAACCCAGCAGAGATTCCTGATTGATTTAAAATTGCCTTAATGTGGCCTCCATTTTACATTTTGTGCCTCATTTTTTTTTTTTTTTTTGTGATCCAGAAATCACCCAAGCTTTTCCAGGCTTATTTTCTTGAGAAAAAATTAAAAAGGGAGAATAGTCAAAAAATGAAAGGAGAAAAAGAAAAGCATTCCCATCCATTCCCTGTAACTTTCCCCTCTGGGTTTAGAAATGTTTATTTTGCACTTTTTGTGTTGAGGGTAACATAAGCCAGAATTATCCTAGGAGTTATATCTGGATGCACAAAAAGAGGACTGTCAGTCTTTCGCTGTGTGAAGTACCCGCTCTGGTGCCTCCTTCAACTATGAAACAGAACAATATTTTCCTTCACCTCTAGTTATATCTATTCTTCAGAACTATGTCCAGCATTCCAGTCCAGATTCCTGTAGTAGGGCTTCAATCTATTCTTGAATTCAAAAGTAACCAACGAATCCAAACTACAAGTAGGGAATTATAAACATCTGCTTATATAGTTCATTGCTGTATTCCTTGTGCCTAGCAGAGTGCCGGGTACATGGCACTCAGAAAGCAGTCAATAATCTTTACTAAAGGAAGTGACCACTTCTGCTTCTACCACCAGATTCCCAGAGACCTAGTACACTTTCTGGTACAGATTAAGGACAAGGGCAAAGATTATACTAACGGCAAAGAAGATGAAGCATTTGTAGGTGGTGATCAGCCTTGTAGTCCTGGCTTCTTCTTCCTTCATACTTTTATTTCAATTCAAAACGGAGTATTTTAGGGAGCTCTATCAAGTCCCCTATCCATTTCCATCTCTTTGCCTGTTCCCCAAGGCTGTTTTATTTTGTTGTCAGTGTAAATGTACAAGTTAAGCTACTAGCTATGTGCCTGGGCCTGTATTATATCTACTTCAGTGTCCCAAGTATATCTAATACTATCAAGCTTCTTCATTAATTTTTGTTGTTATTTGTTTTCTCTATGTGGTTTTGTTTTCTCTATGAATCTGTGTATTCTGTTGGAATTCCCTTTGAGCTGTTATTATTAAGCAACTACGATGGCTTTTCCTTTACAAAATGCATATTTGGTTCTTTCCTTCATTCATTAGTAAGAATCTTTTCTTTAAATATAATAGTTCATAAACACCAAAATAATTTTTAAAAAAGCAAAACTAACGTGCTTGTTCCCAACAGGAATATCTTTAAATACATGAAATTAGGTAAAGGCTAAGAAACCAGCTACCCTGTTGTTTGAAATTCAGTTTTCCTTTAGATTAATTTCCAAGACCAAAATTCTGAGTTAAATTGTAGATTTCAGGTTCCCAAACAATTAGAATACTATGTCTTAAATATCAACACATCTGAATAAAAATGATAATTCCTTAACAGTATCTGTTCTGTTAATGTTCACATTTTCTAAGTTTTCTTGTAAGTGCTATACAATTTTGTTTACAATTTGATTTATTTGAATTGAGGTAATATTAAAAATGGCTGATGCATCTCTTAAGTCTCTTTTAATTTATGATTTCTCCCCTCTACATCCTAATACTTTCTACAGAGGAAAATAAATCATTTATTTTGGAAGATTTTTTTTCCCCAACTCTCTGGATTTTGCTAGCTGCATTAAATTTTAAGTTTCAATTATTTTTAGAAAATAATTCCTTAGTCAGATATCTATTCATGCCATTTTAAAATTATAATCCCCACCTTGATGAGACATGTTTTAAAAGTTAGTAAAAAATATTCTGTTAATTATTAATGAATTAAATATTTTTATATGGCAAAATATTTGACACGTCTACTAGAACCTTTGTTTTAAACATGCAAAGGAAATATTGTTTATGTGACAGAACTTTATTCCATACTCCAAATTTTCTTCCTACTCTGTCCTTGCATATTGAAGCCATACTTGGAAGACAGACCATGGATCATGAAACAAAATACAAGTTAAAATGCAGTTAAGTTCTTTAGAAATTCATCTTGTGCTGCATGACTCCTTTACCCCTATTGTCCTAAAAATACAACTCTTGTCTTTGACAATTTCCTCTGAGACTCTCCTGACCAAATCTATGTGGTTTTCCCCTTTTGAAAGCACTCCTGACTTTAATTAGAGTTGGAGTTTGCATATTTAAAGTCAAAATTTAATCATACACTTATAGAATACTTTGCCCAGACCTCAGAACTATTGTTCCAATCCTTCAAATATTCCTAAGGAAAATGGAAATAAAGTCTGTCCAAACTTGGCTTCTGTGTATATATAAGTTAACTCTGGTAAGCACCAAGCACACTAAAATTCTTTATTCAGCAAGGGACCACTCTGTGTGGATGAAACACGTTCTGCGCCTGAAAATATGACTTCAGTTATTGGTTGAATCTACCCACTTTCCTTCAGCAACACTTTAAATGGTGCTCTGGGACTCTAGATTTTATAGAACTTTTGGCTAGTCAAAGGTGAATTAGCCCACACCACTTACTTGATTTAAATTGCGAGTGTGATTCTGCTGTTAACTTTAACATCTGCTGTGTGAGGACAATGAATTCCTTGTGGAGGGAGGTTCCTTGTCCTGATCTTTCTTTACTTTCTTCAGTGTATCTCCTCCATGCTCTAAGCCAGGGCAAATGCCACACTTCTTTTTTTCAACATCTTATAATGTAAACACCTCTTCTTCATATCAGAATTCACACACTAATTAAGAAGCATCAGTTCATTGCAGTTGCTCAGGCCTGAAAGAGTCATTTTGGACTGTTTTCTGTTATTTCACTGCTTTCATTTATATCTTCCAAAGTGCAGGTCCATTCTGCTCACTTCCTATGCACATATTATCAAACATGCCTTTTTCAACTGCTTGGGATTGTCCTAGGAGAAAAGAAATGGTGGGAGTACCAATTAATATCAGTTCTCATAGAGAATAACTTTGGGCTAAGTTTTACTCCAAGGTATGTGCCTCTGATCTTTAAGGAAAATGAAATAAATTCCTAAAAAGGAATTTAGGAATTTATGAGCATGGTACAGCTATTATCCTAGTCTGTACAGACACTGTATTCAGACTAAATACCCATTGATTGCCAATGCTCTGTATGGGGGTCACCCTTCAGACACAAAACTTTCCTTAACCCTCATTCCCTCTGTATTGGCAACAAAATGGTCAGAAGGAAAACAACCTCTAAAACAAAAACAATAAAAGTTAGCAACTAGCAATTGATGACTAGAGATTATAATGTGACAATAGTAACTTTCAGTACCAACTGGATAACAGGAACAGGAACAGAGGAGAGATTTAAATGTTCACATATCTCATCAGTTAGTAGTAAGACAATCACATAAAAATGGCGGTCTTGTCTGACCACAGGATAGGCCACTAGAGAGTCCCAACGTTCACAATATTAGAAGCTCTCTGGTTTATTCAAGTGGAAGAGAATGGAGCTCACATCCTTGTATTTGGCTTGGGGTTTTAATTCACTGGTAGAGGTGACCCCGCCAGCATCCTCTACTTTATAGACCTGAAGTACATAGTAGCTGCTCTTCTTCTGAGCTGTCACAGTGCCTAAGATTAAGCTTCGTGTTGCATTTTATGACCCATAAAGCATGGCAACAAGAAGAGACAGTAAAATTGTCTGACTCTCTGGGTCCACAAAGGAACTACACGTCGTCCATGTCTTGTCACCTTCTAAGTCAATGTTTCTCACTCACTATATCTAACTTTGCCTTTATTTTTCTACCCCAATTGAGAAAAAAAAAAATTCTTGTTGCTAGCCTGTTGTCTATACAATCTTCTTGATCTGTTTTGGCATTGAATTATATTATTAGGTCACAGAGAAAGTAGAAATCTGAAGAAAGCTACTGTTAGCTCAGTGCCATGCACAAAAAATTCTTGGAAAACATACTGGACAAAGAAAAATTGTCAGTGGGCTTTGCAACGCATGCCTCACCAGGCAACACAGAGAACTCGGATGCTCAACTCTCAGCAGCATGCAACACTTATTTCTGATTAATGTTAGGTATTTTTTTCAGGAGAAAAAAAGGAAAGCAACAACATATAGGTAGCATATAATGAAATAAACAGTTTTTAACAAAGAAGATGCTAAAAGAAGAATATTGCAATCCCAAGTGTTATAGTTTGGATATAAGATGTCTGTCAAAACTCCTGTGTTGATGCAGGATGTTCAGAGATCAAATGACTGGATTATGAAATTTGTAATCTAATCAGCTCGTGTGAGTCTGAATGGACTGATGGAATGGTAATTGTAGGCAGGTGAGGCATGGCTAAAGAAGATGGGTCATTGAAGACATTTCCTGGAAGGGTTCATCTTCCCTGCAGCGCCCTCTCCTTTCTCTCTCTCTGCTTCCTGGCCACCATGAGCAGAGCAGCACTCTTCCACCATGATGTTCTGCCTCACAGGGGCTCAGATCAATGGAGTTGGCAACCATGCACTGAGCCTCTGAAACCATGAGTTCAAAACAAACTTTCACTCCTCTAAGTTGTTATTGTCAAGCATTTGGGCCACGGAAATGAAAAGCTGACAAGGAACACCAAAATGAGGATTCGATGAACCCAAGAATAAATAAAAATGTTTCCAATGCAAATTTACAGCTTATAGCCATTGTTTCCGGTTGCCTTGAAAGTAAGTCAAATGTTTGTGTTTCTCTGAGTGTGCTGACCTGGATATAGTTCATGGGACTTTTCATTTAAATAAAGAACTGGCAACCCATTGATGGTGGCAAGATATTGCTCTGACATATGAACCTCAAAGATAAGAGGCACAGATTACTAGAGTAGAGGACATTTTGGGGATCAAGTCACCCTCCTTAATTTATAGTCACTTATCCAGGCAAGGTAAATGACTTGCTCACTTATTTTGCAAGAAAGCCAGATTTCGCATTAAAAAATCCAAACCTCAGGCCCATTGTGTCCCAGGGCTATCGTGCTGCATTCTTTTAAAAGTGACTTACATAGGTGGAGGGGGGAGAAAAAAGAACAACATCAATGAAAAAAACTGAACAGTAATAGAAGACTAAAAATTGTATGTTTGGTGATGAACAAAGGCCAACCAAATACATCCAAGCCTCACACTCCATGTCCATACAGACCAGTCCCAGGATGAGAAATGCAATCATCTGTCTGGTTTGAACAAGCTCCTGGGAGCCCATGAGTATGCCAAGCAAGAACCTACACATTGTCCTTAACAGCACCCTCTATCCTGCCCAGTGAACTCTTCCTGTCCCCACACATACACGTGTTTTGTTTTTCCTTCATAATATGTTACTTCTTCAGAAAACATAGTTGCATAAAAGAAAACACTCTAAACCCCCTAAATTAAGTGAGGGAGGCTATAGAAGGATGAACTCATTTTTACTTTACCCAGTGCGCTATTAGCTTAATGATAGCATGACCTATTCAAGGGCAGAAAAAGAGAAAAAGAATATAGAGTTTCCAACAATTACCTTCCAAAACCCTGCCTCCACACCATTCCATATAAAAGTCTACCAAGTCATCTGTGAACACAAAAGCATATTTTAAATCTGTCTTCTCCATCTCGTCATTATTTTCCTACTCTAAGTGATATCATCTTTCTGTGAGATCATCATTTAGCTTTCTAAGTGATATTCTTGCTTTTCCTCTTATCTCTTACCACCTGTCCATCATTGAATGCTCCCTTCTGATAAACATAAATTGAACCTGTCTTTCCTGGTTAAAAGCTTCCCAAAGCCTTAACCCACTCAAATTCCTTTACCTAACTGGGAAACTGGGTTGCAGTACTCTAGACAAAATTTAAAGAAGAACTAATTCTTTCAGGAGAAGACTACTAATTCTTTCATCTCCTATGTTTTTTGAGGACTCTGATTTGGATAAAATGAAGCTTTTTAACCCAGAAAGTGAAATCTATCCTGTAAATAATTTTGCCTAAAACCATAATAGCCTCTATGTTTATTTCCCCTTATCTATCCCAAAACTTTATCCAGTTCTTGCTTGGCCCTTCTAGATTCAGCTCTATTCAAATGAAAAGACCTTTTATTGTTTTGTACTTGATATTGAAAGATGCAAAGGAAAAGTTTACAGATCCCATTATAATGAGGAGGTGGTAACTTACAAGAGATCTGCCCTATAAAAGTACTCTCTATCTGAGATAGAATTAAGACCGTATGCTCTAGCTGCCATCGGTGCTTTCAAAGTGAATATTAGAAGTTTAGTGAAAGAAGAGGCATCATTCTATTTGAGTGAACACTGAAATCTTTGACTTAAATGAGAGGCATGGGAACAACTGCAATTCGAGATTCAGAACAAAAAGAAATAATTAGGACTATTATTGGGTCAACTTAGAGCTGAGGGTAAGTCTAATGAAAGTCATAGCTCACTATGTGTTCCCTACCAGTTAGGAGCCCCTCAGGAAAAGACTCAGGCTGTTTTGCCTTTCTTCCTATCATTTGTCTAGAAAATATGAGACCAGCTATCTCCAGATCAGCTCCTGAAAACCCTGGATGGTCTATGAGCAGTCCCCCAGGATCAACCCATGGAAAAGTAGGAACCATTTTAGGGGTTAAGAGTTTCTTCTGCCTACTTCAGAGAAAACCCTTCCCATCCTCTTCTTGCCTGCTCTCATGCATGAGTATAACCAGTAGCTTTTAGAAATTAGACATGATCTGGCCACACCCCCCGGAAATAATGATTTTACATTAGTAGAAGTACCTCAAACTACAACAAAACAACTTTCTGCACCATTCTGATGATTACTCCTGGTTGAACCACTACCCACTCAGAACTATAGGGACAGTGCAAAACTACCCATCTTAGCTGGTAGAGTCACTGCCTGGTCTTGAGATCCTGCAGCCTCTGCTGCCCCCTGGTGGTATCTACTAGACTTACCTTACCCCTCATGAAAAAATACCTGTTGAGAATCAACTGTGTCAAAAGTATAGTGTGGGGAGATATGATACAATGTCTTATGATGTGTTCCTTTATTCACATTTTACCATTCCAGAAAAAAATAATTCTCCTTAAAAAACATCTTAATATCTAACTATAAAACTGCCACTAAAATTTTTATTAGAAATGCATGGTAAGCAAAAACTAACCTACTCTAATATCAGAAGTTTAAAACAAAAGCTATGCAGGTAAAGGGAAATTGATTTTTTTATTAAATGATAGTATTTTTCCTTTTCTCAGAACACATACTACTTAATTCTCTAAATTCCCTAATACAAGTCTTGATTTGGTAACTCTCATAAACCAAAATTAAACATACTAAGATCTGAAACTGAACTAATGAATAAAATTTAGGTCTTCTTTCAGTTATCTAATCTTTTCATCAAAAATTTCTTGTTCAGGAAAATTCTCACAAAAAATGAATTATAAGTGAATTACAGAGTTTTTTTTTTCCCAAGCATCCCAGAAAATTGTCTCTAAATCGATACTCCGTACTTAGGAAATTTGAAGACCATGACATATTTTTCAACTTATCTAATATTTCTTTTCCTTGGACTCAGAGTCCACTGAAAAAAATCATTCTTGTAATTGTGTGTTTCATTTAAAGAAACATCAACTAATAAGATCATTTTCACTTTGTGGGAAGACATCTGTTTCCAATTTGATTTCTGGAAGCCAGGCAGAATTCTGAGCAACTCAACTATTTGATAATCTCCCATCTTTGTTTCCACTGGTAGAAACAGCCTTCTTAAATGTTCAACTTTTCCAAATGAATTAATAATATCTTAAATTTATGTTCATGTCTAATCTAATGTTCCCAAACTGGGATAATTTTGACTCAGAGACTTCCCCACAGCTGTTTGGAAATACAAGGTGTTCTGTACATTATTTTTTATGTGTCTGCATATCATTATAAACACAGAAACCACATTTTAATGTATCTAAATCTGTCTTCCTTTGATGCTCATAAATTGAATGTGCACTCAGGGCCATGTGGGGTTTTTTTTTCCACTGTAATAAACTGTAGTGAAATCTGAGGAGTTATGATGTATAACCTTGGGCTACTAGGGGGTACTTTTGACACATGAATGTCTCTAGGAGATGGAAAATTCAATTTATTTTATTGCCACTCTTGAAACTTCTAAAGTTAGAGGGAATTTAAAAACTGCTTTTCTTACTTTTTAGAAATCTTAGGATCTGTGACTATTAAGAATTAAAATGTCTAGAACTTGTGCAATACATCAAAACACGAAGAATAAATTACTTAGAGTCGGAGCCAATAAAAAAGACCGACACACTGACAGCAGACGAGAATCATCTAAGTTTCTGGTTTGAGGTTAGTGTAAGTTAAGTGTCAGGTTCCTCCAGGCACCAAATGGATTAACTGTTGTTCTTATTTTCTTCTTTTTTAATTATACTTATAAAGAAAAGTTTTTTATTTTTAAATAATAATACACAACAAAATTTTTTTTAAAAAATTAAACAAACTCAATAATTACAAGCCAGGGAGATTCTATTTCTAGGTTGAAGTGTAATGCATATAAAAACAGTTGAGTTCAATTTAAGCTATATTTCCAATGACTCAAATTGGAATTCAAATAGTGTGTTTTAGAATATCATTGTATTTCTGGAAGTGTGGAAGGATAATCTAATTAAAGTGTCCCTACCTTAACGTCAATTATTTTTCCTTAAAAGACCACTCTCAAGGGGTAGGTTTCTGAATATCAATGTAGCAGATTTTCAAGACTGAATTTTTCTTTGCTTAGTGAATGACTGTATAGGTCCTTCTGCCTATAATACCCTACCCTCTTATAGTCACTCCTGATCCAACTAGGATCCCTAGTTCTGCCATTTACCTGATAAGCCCTTAATAATTTCCAAGACCCAATTGGGAAACACATTGTCTGTGAATTGTGAGTTGGTATTTAACCTGAGCCCACTATCAATTACTAAATTTTGTATAACTTGACCTGACTAGAAGAGAAGACGGCAGTCATTTGCTTTGCTATCATCCAAAGAAATCTAATGAGCAACTTAGTAGCACAGACTTTAATTTTCAAATCCTAAGCACCATGAAAACTTATTGACACATAAGCGATACTAAAAATCATTGGTTGAATGAGTATAGACAGCACACCATAAAGACAGAGTCAATTTCCTCTACACATAAAATTAAAGATTGTTTCTAGGAAGTTAGAGTTTTGTTGAAATAGGAAAGATGTCTCTTGTTTGCTTTTGCAAGTTTAATTCTGGGAACAATTTTGTTCATGCAAATATTTGCCTCTATTGTCAAACTGTAGCTAAAACAATTTTTGTTATCTATGGATGATACACAAAGCAAAATTCTGGTAGCAAAGTAAATCAAATAGAGTTGAGCAATGTTTCTGTCTCCCCTCTCTCTTTTTTTTTTTTAATTTGAAACATGGTTAACATTGATTAATAGGGTTGGATATATTATTTTCACTGAAGTTAATTTTCAAAATTTACTTCTTTAAATACGATGCATTATCCAAAGTAAACATTGAAATATTTATTTGGTATTTAAGGTAATAGGAAAGAATAGCTTGGATAAATTAGTTCTTTGACTCATTGCTACAACAAATTTTGCCTAACTCCACAGTACCAAATCTTATACATTTTGAATTGATGGCTATTCTGTAATATTATCTACCCTCCAAGATTCCTGTGAGACACAGTATTTGAATCTAACATTCAAGTCCTTCTTGTCTGCGCAGAGGCTCACATTCATTACAGGAAATAAGGACATAAATTACATTGAAATAAACTCCAGTACTGCAGAGTTTTAAAGATCTGACCACGCTATGCAAAATCTTAATTCTCATCTTCCTTCCCACTTCTGAAATTTCAAAAGACCTAAACCAATATCAGGTAAAGAAAATGCAAATTATAATAGGGGACAGGAAAAAAAATACATAAAATCGTCATCAGAGAACCATTGGCTTCCATGAGGGGAAAGAAATTTATGACCTGTGCAAGGAAGAACAATGGGAGCTCAATGTTACCATCAGTAGATCTTAGGGTGACTGACCCTTGGCTTCATCTGGCTGACCTAAATTTGATGTCCACTGTCTGTGTTCCGTAAGATGCCACCATTCCACAGCCTCATTTAGAATTTTTCTGTTAAATAAATCAGATTCTTCCTCCTGGACTTGAGGTACCTAGAAGAGAAAAACACAGGGACTAAGATTCCCTTGCCCAGTTTTATTAAGAACTATACCTCAAAGAGAAACTCTACTGGTTACTGCTGATGATTATTCTGCCTTTCTGTTCCTATTTAAAACTCTCCACTTTTAGTTAAGTTATAATGAAGTTCAGAGGCTTGATACTAAATGAAAGGTAACATATAAGAATTAAATATATGTTAGTGAGAATGGTTACATGATGATGATGGGTTCATGCTGTGATTCTCAATTGAATTGCTATTATTAGACTGTAATTTTGACTATAGAGAACTAAAGTACTATGTCAACTATAACTACACCCCAAATCTGGTATGTGGTTAAAAATTTGACAATGTAGCCAATTCTCACTAATTGGTTGGTTGGTTGCTTTTTGTTGTTGCTTAACTCCTATCTCTATTTTTTAATATGACTTCTTGGTATTCGACCTTCTTCAGTTTGTTTGTATTTATCATGTACAATATATATATATATATATATATGTATGTATATATATGTGATATATATATAATGTCATGTATATATACAATACATACATATAAATGTGTGTGTGTGTATATATATATACATATATAAAATCGAGACATCTATAAAATTTTGAAGCAACTCTGAGATAATGTAAGAACCAGAATTTTACCAATACTGTGTAAACTATCTGACCATTATTATAGTTTGGATCTAGAATGTTACCCAATGCCTTCTCATGTGTTGAAGGCAATGCATAAAGGTTCATTGGTGGGTCTTTTAGGAAATGGTTGGATCATAAGGGCTCTAACCTCATCAGTGGATGAATCCATTTGATGGATTAAAAATTTGAATGGACTACTAGGTGGAAACTTCAGGCAGGTGGGACGTGGCTGGAGAAAATTGGTCATTGGCCTTAGGGACTATATCTTGTCCCTGGCCCCTTCCTCTCCCACCCTCTGTTTCCTGGCTGCTATGAGCTTTCCCCAGTCAGGCCCTTTAGCCCTCAAGTTCTGCAGGCCCAAAGCCATGGAGCAAGCTGATTCCGTTGACACCTCTGAAACCTATGAACATGAAACATCTGGCATATATGAATATGTCACCTCACATCATACATGAATTCCTGATATATAGGAATCCCTAAGTTCTTATTTTGACTTAAGCTTCTTAGAATTACTTTATGCTACCAGACAAGTTAAAATAATCATATAAGAGTTTGTGCAATTCTACTACAGTAAGATCAAGACTCTTGCAAGTTGGAAGACAGAATGAACTCTATTAAAGCAAAATGCAGGTGAGGTTTTAAACATTGGAATGAGCTAACAGAAAAGTTGTGAGGGCTATTAGAAGGGAGATTAGAAAATGTAATTAGGCCTTTGTTTGCAAGTTGATACAAACTGGGGGTGGGTGGAAGGTTCCTACCCCCCACCAGAATGAAAGATAAGGACTTTATCTTTCTTGATGATTAGAGTTCACAAGGATGAAATGTCCTAAGAAAGTCTTATAAAACTGGTAAGAGACTGGGAGAAGATCCAAATGTCAAGCTGCTTGAGAAAGAATTTACAATTGCAAGTTTTCTAAAGTAAATATTTTAAGTAAAGGTAGGTCAGGGCCTATATTTGAAAACAAACCTTTCCAAAGCTTCATCAAGCTGAAGAGAAAAAAGTTAAGACCATTTTTAGTTAAAATGTACTTTCAAGTTGCTTGTTTTCTCAATGTTATATTTTAAAAATTCACCCACATGAGTGGGTGTAGCTGTAATTTATCTAAAATCACCCCAGTGTGATACTGAATTATATTAACAAGCCACATTTCAACATCTATTTTCCTGAAGCTGGACAGTTGAATTTTATTTTATTTTTTTAATCTATTTTAAACAGGGTCAGTGTATTAATTATTAATATGCTAGGATTGCCCTAACAAAATATTACAGACTGGGTAGCTTAATCAATAGAAATTAAATTTGCATGGTTCAGGGAGCTGGCCATCTGAGATCGAGGTGTCAACGTATCTGATTTCTCCTGAGTCCTCTCTCCTGGACTTGCAGGTTGCCACCTTCTTATGGTGTGCTCACATGGCCTTCCTCCGGGTGCAGGCATCTCCAGTGTCTCTCCTGTGTTGTAATCTCCTTTTCTTAAAAGAACACAGGCCAGATTGAATCTGGACACAAGCTAAAGGCCCCATTTTAAAAGAATTTCTTCTTTAAAGACTTTACCCTCCCTAGACCTACCCAACAGTCACATTTCTGAAGTCTGGACTTCAGAATGAGAATTTCTGAGAAGACAAATCAGTCCATACTAGTAAGCACGTATTCTTGTGCTCCTACCCAAAATATTTTTGGATATTTTTCGTGGTTTTACACTTTCCTCCAAGGTTCCAGGAGAAATATTTCCTTTAGAAGTGTACCTCAGATGAACAGGCGGAGCGTCAGGAGCGCTCTTGATTTGCATCTTCATCATACTTGGTATCATACACAGTCTACTTTTCCCAATCAGTTCAGATCTTTACTCTGAGAAGGAACACAATCAATCTGTTATGTACAGTGCAAATATCTTCTCCTAATTTTGCTACATGTTTTGCTTCTGTGATGTTTTAATGAACAGGTATTATATTTTATACAATATAATTTATCAGTATTTTCCTTTCTATTATTTCCTGTCCTTTGCCTTTGCTGTTCGAATTCTTCCCTACTCCAAAGAAAGAAAAATCCACTGAAATATTTTATTCAAATATTTAAAACTTTGCCTTTTATATATATGAGTCATTAATCTATCTTATTTTATTTTAGTATCCAATAGGAAGTAGGAATATAATTTATTTTTTTCGAATAGGAATAAACAAATGTCCTGGCTCCATTTATCATGGAGTCTATTCCTTCCCTGGTGGTTTACAATACCATGTGTCATATATTATTTCTAGATATTCATGGGTTGCTTCTGACCTCTCTATTAGAGCTAATTGGACAACATTTTTCTTCCTTCCCAGCAATACCGTGGGTTTAGAATGGGTCTTTGAATGTACAAGGGTATGATCATTCATTTTTTTCCTTCTTCAGGAAAATTCTGAATTATTTTTCTGCTTTTGCCTTGTCAAATGAATGTTAGGATCTGCTTGGCTGGATTCAAAATAAAATCCATTGTGATTTTTCTCTAATAGGGAATAACATTTTTGCATTGAATAAACATTTAAAAAAAGACCTAGGAAGGTTTCTCTTACATTTACAACTACTTGTCTTGTCTACTGTGTATTTTGATATTAATAAAGTTACATATATTTTTAAGATGTTGTTAGTTTTATATTTTCCAGAAATTTACATGCAGCATAAGTCCTGGGATATGACTGCCAAGAACAAGTTATAACAGCATTTTAATTTCTACCTTGATATCTCATATCACTCATTCTGGGAGAATCTGGTACCATGGTATGAAGACACTCTTAGGGAAGTCACAACCAGCATCTGCTTCCAAGCCATGTGAGGGTGCCACCTTGGAAACGGATCCTTTGCCAATATTCACACCTTTATATGACTATAATCCTAGCTCACACATGACTACAACCTCATGGGAGACTCCAACCCAGAACCACCCATCCAAACTGCTTCTAAATTTCTGATTCATAAAAACTAATAGAGGCAAATAATGGCCATTATCATTTTAAGCTATTAAGTTTTAAGTTGATGTGATACTCAGCAATAGATACCTAATTTATACATTTACCAATCTCTTTTTTCTTCACTTTTGTTACATCTTTCCTGTAAGGTTTTTTTTCCTTCTTCTTGAAGAAAAAAAAAATTTAGACATTTCTTTAATGAATTTGATTAGGGGTAAATCTCAAGTCTTCTTTATCTGAAACCACATTTATTTCAACCCAGTTATAAGAAAATAACTATTTGAAAGTTTCATTCTGTTCATTTGACTTACAAGTATTTGTTTAAAAAGTTCTGACTTTTAAAGTGATGCTCTTTGTAGGTAGTTTGTATTTCCCTTCTGGCTGCATTTTTTTTCCTCCAACTATTCTATGGATTTACTAAGTCTAGATTTCATTTTTAACTGTCCTGCTTTGAATATGTGGTGCTCTTTGTGTCTTTGAATCTGAACCTTACATTTGTTTTAGAAAATTATCAGCCATTATTCCTTTAAACATTGTAATTTTTCATTTTATTTTTCTTTATGGGACAGTAATAGGATTCTTTTTTTTTTTCAAATAAAGAGTGAGAGAGAATTTTAATATTTTTATTTTCCAGTTCTCGGCGGACACAACATCTTTGTTTGTATGTGGTGCTGAGGATCGAACCCGGGCCACACGCATGCCAGATGAGCGTGCTACCGCTTGAGCCACATCCCCAGCCCCAGTAATAGAATTCTTAAGCTGTCCGTTCAATCCTCTGTGCCTCTGGTTACCTTTTCAGTTTTCTTTATTGCAGCCTAGATAATTTCCTCACATATATCTTCCATTTTATTAATTCTTTCCTCAATTATGTTTTGTGCATTACCTAAACCACACACTAAATGTTTATTTTGATTATTAATATTTCTTTAAAAAAATATATTTAGTTGTTTCACATTCTGAGTGTCATTTGGAGGTGTCTTCCCCCTGTCTTTGGTTTTTAGGAAAAGCAGAATTGTCATTTCATACTTTAAGGTTTAATATGAGTCAGTCATGGTAGAAGCATCTGAACTAGACAATCATTTTCTTTTGGGAAAAATTATAAATCTTATAAATATTTGAAAGTATGGAATTATAAAGATTTTCTATGCTTGTATAAGTAGTGATAAGTTGTATCTTTCAGGCATGTATCTTTTATTAAATACCTTGGATTGTTATTGTCCCAACTTCTCATTAGGCTTTTATAGCCTGGTTTAATTTTCCCTTTTTAAGTCCTGATATTGATTATTTGTGGTTTTCTTCTTTCTTAATTGGTCTCATCAAATATTCACCAGTTTTGTTAATTTTTTAGTATTTCTGTACTTATAACACTATAATATTTCTTTTCTTTCATTTTCACTTGGTTTGATTTACCATTTTTTTTATAAATTCCTGAAATGGAGGAATGATTGATTTTAGCCTTTTTTTCAAACTAACATATGTGTTTTTAAGGATGTGTGTTTTTTCTCTAAGCATATTTTAACAGAAACATGAAAGTTTTTGGAAAGTGGCGTATTATCTCTAATTGAATAAAACTATTTTTACCATTATGATTTTTTCATATGACCATATTTCTTAGCTTTCAATATATGGAACTTTCCAGAAAGATTCTTTTGACTTCAGATTTGTTGGTAAATTATAGTGTGATTAGAAAATACAAAGTAAATCAATTTAATTCTTTGATATTTATTGGGATATGATTTGTGAGGTAGCATATGGTACATTTTTTAACTGTTCCATTTATCCTTTAAAAAACATGTCCTATAGTTATTTGGTGGGAGGGATGTATGTATGTGGGAAGAGGCCAAGTCTGTTGATTAGTAGTTTAATTTTTTATTTTTCATTTAGTTTTTCTCTAATTAATTAATTACTGAAAGAATTGTGTTAGAAAAACTCAACTCAAAGTGGATCAAGGACCAGGAATTAAACCAGAGACTCTGCATCTAACAGAAGAAAAAGTAGGCCCTAATCTTCATCATGTGGGATTAGTCTCCAACTTCCTTAATAAGACTCTTACAGCACAAGAATTAAAACCAAGGATCAATAAGTGGGATGGATTCAAACTAAAAAGTTTCTTCTTAGCAAAAGAAACAATCTGTGAGGTGAACAGACAGCCTATATTCTGGGAGCAAATTTTTACCCCTCACACATCAGATAGAGCACTAATCTCTAGGGTATATAAAGAACTCAAAAAGCTATCCACCAAAAAAACCCCAAATAACTCAATCAATAAATGGGCCAGGGACCTGAACAGACACTTCTTAGAAGAGGATATACAATCAATCATAAATATATGAAAAAATGTTCATCATCTCTAGCAATTAGAGAAATGCAAATCAAAACTACTCTAAGATATCACCTCACTCCAGTCAGAATGACAGCTATTATGAAGACAAACAATAAGTGTTGGCGAGGATGTGGGGAAAAGGTGCACTCATATATTGCTGGTGGGGCTGCAAATTGGTGCAGCCAATATGGAAAGCAGTATGGAGATTCCTTGGAAATCTGGAAATGGAACAACCATTTGACCCAGCTATCCCTCTCCTTGGTCTATACCCAAAAGACTTAAAATCAGCATACTACAGGGACATAGCCACATCAATGTTTATAGCAGCACAATTCACAATAGCTAAACTGTGGAGCCAACCTAGATGCCCTTCAGTAGATGAATGGATAAAATAATGTAGCATATATACACAATGGAATACTACTCAGCATTAAAAGATAATAAAATCATGGCATTTGCAGGTAAATGGATGACATTGGAGAATATAATGCTAAGTGAAGTTAGTCAATCCCCAAAAAACAAATGCTAAATGTTTTCACTGATATAAGGAGTCTGATTCATAGTGGGGTAGGGAGGGGGAGCATGGGAGGAATAGATGCACTCTAGATAGGGCAGAGGGGTGGGAGGGAATGGAAGGGGGCAGGGGGTTAGCAAGGATGGTAGAATGTGATAGACATCATTATCCAAAGTACATGTATGAAGACACGAATTGGTGTCACCATACTTCATATACAACTAGAAATATGAAAAACTGTGCTCTATATGTGTAAAAAGAATTGTAATGCATTCCACTGTCATTTATTTTTTTTAAAAAAAAATCAATAAAAAATAAAATAAAATAAAAAAGAATTGTGTTAAAATATACCAAAAATCACTTTAAATTTGCTTATTTCTCATTCCATTTCTATCAATGTTTGGTTGAGCTCACATTATTAGGTTCATGCTAATTATTTATTGTTATATCTTCCTAGCTTTCTTTGTCCATTTGATATAATACCATTCCTGAGACTGGGTAATTCATGAAGAATAGAAATTTATATCTCACAGTTCTAGAAGCTAAAAGTCCAAAATTAAGGAACCAGCAAGTCTGGTGTCTGGTGAAGGCCTCATCTCTGCATCCAACATGGCAGCCCCTTCCTACTTCCTGCAGAGAAAACAAATGCTGGGGTCTCTCATAGCAGAAGAGACTAAAGGGAAAAGGTCCATGCTAGCTCCCTTTAGCCTTTTTATAAGGCACTAATCTGTTCATGAGTGTGAACTCCTCACGACTTAATCACTGCCCAAAAGGCCCCTCTTCTCAACACCATCACTATGGGAATTAAGTTTCAGCACATGAATTTTGGGACATGTTTAGACCCCAGGCTTGGAGAAATGAATTTTTAGCATTCTGAGTGTTTTCCTTTCGTCTGTCTACTAATGACTTCTGAGAGCAGTACCAGATTTTTGTGTATTATATTACTATTTATTGGCATATATTTTCCCACTTTTGGTGGCTTCATGTTTCATCTTGATCTTGGCCCAGGTCTTGTTTTGTTTATTTTTATTTATTTATTTATTTCACTCATTCTATAAGCTCATACACAAAAACACACGTCACACCACAAACCCCACACATTCCAACACACACACGTACACACACACACACACACACACACACACACACCTGCAGCTTTGCTTTGCTCCTTTTTCAATAATCAACCCAAATCACCTAGGAATTGCCAGAAACAAAGCTACAGATTATTTTAATAATCCTTTTTTCCGTTTTCCTTGAGCATTTGCATGTGTATATTACTTCTTAGACATTTCAGACATGGTTACTCTATAATTTTAATCTTATGATGCCAATATCTGAAGTATTGTAGCTTTTGTTATTTTGTTTTTGAATTTTACATAATTATTAAACTCCATTTATATTTAGTCAAACTTATTCCATGGACTCCTGAATGAATAAAATCACAATGCTTTCTTTCAAAAAGAATGCACGCTTATTCCTCCCCAATGTTATCTGAGTCTCCTTTGAGGATTTCCTGTTCATATCAGAAATGCCAGGACTACCTTCACTCCCTGACATTGGTCTCAATGTCTAATTTCCTGATTCCATGGGTTCAGCCAATGGACTCCAAAGTAGCTTCAGCTTTTATGTATGTTGTTCCCCTCACTCTTCACTGTTCTTGTTTCTAATTTTCTCAAGAGATCAAGAATGTGTTTATCATTTTAGTCAGGAATGATTTGCTTGTGTCCAAACGTGGTTCCTTTGGATTCAGTTATCTGCCACACTGCTTAGAGTCTAACTCCTCTGCTTTCAATCTTCCATCCTGTGTTTTTCTAAGGCAAATCCCATTGAAAGGAAATCTACTCCTCCCCCAGCCTTTTTTATTACAAAAAGCTCCAAGACCTTTCATTATTAACCTTAAAAATACTTAGAAGCCCACTTGTGCTTTCTCATGCAAAGACCTCAGTTTCTTCCCCTTCCCATCAAACACATCAGCTTAGAAAGACAGGACTGGAGGGATCACCATAGAAATGTACTGAGGACTATAACCCAAGGGTGCTGCCAGTCACAGACTGGGGAAGTAGCATGATGAGTTCAGTGCAGAATGCATTTTACAGTGTTAGACTCCCTTTAACAGGAGGGTGAATTATTCCGAAAAGTGAGTGAATTGATAAGATTTTAGACAACTTCAAAGGCAAATTGCCATGACCATCTGCTCTGAAATCTGTGTGAACACTAGAAGCATGATTTGAGCTAATGTATTCCAAATTCTCTCAGTGAATGAAGGCTACTTGCACATCTTATTTCCTTGTATATGTAGAATGCAGCCTTTGCTTTTGGTAAGAAGCCCTGGGCAGTTTTATTATTATTTTCAGGGGCAGGGTAGCTAGTGAAGATGATTTTTGCAAAAGAAGTCACTTCATTAGCAATCAGCATCACTGCAGTGCTTATTTATGTCTGTCTTCTGAGTGGCTGGAACAGAATTCCAACCTAATACCATTTATGCTTTCAAAGGACTCTATCTTCTAGACCTCATTTAGCATGAGGATAGAGAAACACAGATAAATGTCTTATCAGGCGAAAAAGTAATTTCATGTTCTTGCAGTTCTTTTCTCTGTCTATTCAAATGCTAGATGCCCTTTCATCTTCTACAAATGATTTTCTCTTAATCCGCAAGAAACTAGTTCATTCTTTCTAACAACATCATTATATTTTGAGTGAATTATCACAGAACAATTAAGAGCTGTTCTCATGTGACACACTTATCTTTGGCTGTTTGTTTCAAAATTTGATTCAGCTGTGCCCTCCACTATTTCCTCATTTTGTTGAATGCTTGTGTTAGCTTGAAGGAAAGAAAATAACACAGTAGGGGGCAGGGTGGATGTCACTGTAGTAGAAGACAGCATTGCCTTTGGAAACTGTTCTTCATTATAGTTCAAGGAGCTAATAGCAATACATTATTTTGTTAAAAGGCATTACTATTATCACACAGCAAAGCATCCTATAATATTAACTAAGCTGTTGTTCTGACATTTGGGGATATGAAGAAATTTTTTTTCATAAAATCCTATTTTGTCAAGGTTTACATTTTCCTGTTTTCCTTTTGAAGTTGTTTGTTTTACAAAAGGCTTATTACCAACCAAGTGATGGCTTTGGAGTCAGACAGTCCTGAGATGGCATCCTTATTTCATTAACTGCAAGTGGAGAAATTTCTTTAATTTGCAATTTCTACATCTACAAACGGAGATTTTTAAAGTATATTGGTCATAAAATTAATGTGGCCAGCTCAGTCTTTACACAAGGAGAGACTCTTAAACAGAGAGGCAACATCACTACTATTAAACAACCTTAAGGTAGATTTTTAAATTTTTTGTCTCCAAATTCCATTAAGCCATTGAAATAAATAAGCGACAGAGAGAGAGAGAGAGAGAGAGAGAGAGAGAGAGAGAGAGAGAGAGAGAGAGAGATTATAAACCTTTAACAAATCCGGAATGCCTGTTGTTTCATAGACATACCTATTATGACAGAAGCAAAATTTCTTGTTTGGTCTTCTAAAAAGAAACCTTAAGCAGCATAAGTGTATATAGACCATTTTATAAAATCCCTAGAGAAAATTTTTTTGTGCATTCAGATGTTCTCTGATACCTATGACATGGCAGCATGAAGAATTGCTGATATCCTTCCCTGACACTTCTTAGTTACATGCAAGGCAGAAAACATCACAGGACAGATGTGAGGGCAGCTATCAGAACAAAGAAAAAAGTCAAACATCTTTACATCATTGAGCAGAGAACTAATCTGGCTTTATTTTTACTGTTAAGTAACATAGCACAGAATTCTCCTGTTCACTGTAGTAAAATATACTTACAGCAAATTTTGTGTATTAATTCATCAATAATTATTTAGTAGCCGGGTGTGGTGGCACATGCCTGTAATCCCAACATTTTGGGATGCTGAGATATGAGGATTGTGAGTTCAAAGCCAGCCTCAACAATGGTGGGGGCACTTAGCAACTCAGTGAGACCCTGTCTCTAAATAAAATACAGACTAGGGCTGTGGTGTGGCTTAGTGGTTGAGTGCCCCTGAGTTCAATACCTGGTACTAAAACAACAACAATAACAAAACAACAACAACAAAAACCCACAATGATTTAGTAAGTGCCTCCTTTGTGTCCAAAATCGAATTAGCCACTGCAGACTCCAAATAAAATGTGATGCCTGTGCTTCAGCACCTAGAATTTGGTGGAGGAGACATACACATTAAGATCATTAGGGTACAGATTCACTTCTCCCAGCTCTCCCTTGCTGAGTACAACTATAAACCACGGAAACAATATAGGAAGCAAATAAAGGGAATGCTGAAATGTGGAATGAAGAAAGCAAACTGGGTAGTCATTCTGGGACAAGAACAAAAACAAAGTGGCAAGGAGTCCACTATGAGAACTCTGATATGGCAAAAAAAAAAAAAAGGCTACCCAGCCCTGGCATGTCAAATTCCCAATCTAGCAATAGAGGCAGCCCACGTAGGCTTATTCCTCCCCTAAATCAAAGAGGAGTCCTGTTTGGCAATACCAGACAAGCAAGGCAATACATTTAAGGGTGAACCATCATGACCCAGGCTGTAAATAAGCAACGTGGGAAATGAGAATCTTCTGCATCAGACCTGAGCCTCTGCTCCCTGCATGAAGACGCTGGCCAGTCAGGCTGCACCAGCAAGGGGAGGCACCGACAAGCAGGCTGGATCGGGAAGCCTCTTTGTCCCTACAGATTTTTCATTTCTCAACAAGACACCAAGTGAGTGGGCAGTAATGGCAAAGGAGATTTAACTACATCGAAGTACTTCTGAAGTATTTATTTTTCATAGAGGTGAGAGGGTCGCCCTTCCCCACCTAGAGCCACCAGGTAGCCCAGTTTAGAAAGACTCCTTCCTCTTCCTCAGCACCAGTCAGTGAGATCTCCAGTGGCCCCAGATAAGCTAAAGACAAAAATAGCATCATGAAATCTAAAATGGTTAAATTGTTTAAAAAACAAACAGACAAAAAATAGAAAATAACAAGTGTTGGTGAGGTTGTGGCCAAATTGGAGTCCCTACATTTGCTATTAGGGTTATAAAATGGTGTAACCAATATGAAAAACAGTTTGGTGGTTCTTCCAAAATTAAACATGGAATTATTACAAAACCCAGAAATTTCACTCCTAGATATATGCCCAAAGAATCAAGGACAGGTGTTCAAACAAAAACTTGTATGCAAATATTTGTAGCAGCAACATTCACAAGAACCAGTTGTGGAAACAACCCAAATGTCCACCAAATAATGAAAACATAAACAAAATATGGTATAGTCATACTTGGAAGAGCATTCAGAATCGTCATGCTATGTGAAAGAAGCCAGTTGCAAAAGAATTCATTCATGTAAAAGACTGAACAGGAAAACAGGCATCAAAAGTAGACTAATGGTTGCTCAGGGCTGGGTGATAAGGAGATAAAGAGGTGATTTTCAAAGGGTACAGGGGTTCTATTTGTAATTTGTGTCAAGTGCACTAAAACTGACATGAGAATGACTGGATAAAACAGTGATTATCATAAAAACTATTGAGATGTATATTTTTGAAAAAACTGAATTGTCACTAGAACCATAAGCCCCAAAATGAACCTAGAGATGTGTGCTAAACCTAAGCAGATAACTGCCTACTTTTAAATTTTTTTTGGTACTGAGGATTGGACCCAGGGTACTTAACCATTGAACAATCTCCACAGTCTCCTTTTTAAATTTCATTTATTTATTTATTTTAGTTTGAAACAGGGTCTTGCTAATTTGCTTAGGGCCTTGCTAAGTTCCTGAGGCTGACTTTGAATTTGGGATCCTCCTGCCTCAGCCTACCAAGCCACTGAGATTACCCACCATGCTCAGCTAAGGAGACTGCCTATTAAAATAGAAGATTTAAATATAACTCAGAATCTCCCAATATAATTAACAAAATGTACATGATGTAATTAAAAGTAATCCATCATACCAAGGAAAGACAATCAACTGATTTCAAAACTAAGACGAATAGGCTAATGGAATTATCTGACAAGGATTTGAAACCAGTCTTTATAAAAATGCTTTAACAAACAACTGTAAATTCTCTTGAAACCAAGCAAAATAGAGAAAAACTTAAAACTGATCTCTGGAAAGATAGTTAATAATATAGTAACTAAGCTGAATTCTGGAAAGTATGATAGAAGTGGGTCAAGCAATATTCTCACTTTTACCCTATAACTTTTTTATATTCTTCGAATTATTTTCAGGGAGCATGATTTTTTTCCCCTAGTTTGGGGAATTAAAACCAGGGCCTCACACATGCCAGACAAACATTTTGCCCCTGAACTACACCCCCAGTTCTATTATTTATTTTTAAATAAAATTAAAATTCAATCTTCACAAAATTCCTAAATTCCATTTGAAAAGAGAATAGATTCTTCCTGCTCTTATATTAAAATTCCTTCTGTTTTTAATATTTAAGATACCCTTTAATGGTATTACATTGAAGTTACATAAAAGATGAACTCATGGCATTTCCCCATTAAAATGTTGGTAAACTGCAATTTGCAGGGTGGGGGATAATATATACTTTTCTAGAAAAAAGTAAGGTTTCCTATTAAATATATTGAGTTGAATTCCTATAGCACTCAGGGACTGTGATGAATCACTGTGTTAAGTGTTTGGGAAAATAGTTAAATATTTTTCTGTTTGTTTTTAAATAGCTGAATTTTTACTTTTAACTACATTTTTGTTGTTGTTGTTGTTTTTCTAACTTGATTGGAAACATTGGATATTATAAGTTGCAATGTTATGTTCTCTGTGCCCTATTGTTTTATCATCAATAAGCAAAAGTGTAGCAGCCAACAAAATATTTTCAGCTTTCACATCACACAAGGCTGTTTGTTCCAATGTTATTGCTAACTTCAGCTTTGAGAAATTATCACATTTTAAAAAATTGCCACTACTTGGGAAAATTATTATCTAGTTAATGACGTGGAACTCAAAGTAGAAGACATAGCTGGAAATTATCTGTATTTACCCTATTCTTCTCCCTGAGGAGTTTGGATGATGAGCTCTATTTTTTTTTTTTTTTTTTTTTTTTTTTTTTGATGTAAGTGGAGTTGACTGAAATCCTGGAAACAACTGTTTCTCGAAAATAAAAAGACAACAGAAAGAATATCCTCCTTGAGATTTTTTTTTTTGCCTATTTTTGTTTATGTTTGTTAGCCTCACACTGTCCAAAGTTCCAACTAAACATAATAATCACAAGTCACTCACCTAATTAGTTGCACCTGTAATTATACTGCTTAGAGCCAAGCTTCCATGTTAAGCAATTAGACCACAAAGAATGATAAGCTTCCCCCTTCTTATTGAACCAGGAGCTGCAGAGAGAATGATCATGCTACTAACTCTACTTTTCTTTTTAAACCTAGAGGAAGGCTAAGAAAACAGTATGATGCACACAAAGCCAAAATAAATGGGTCCTTCCCTGCGTGCATGCTGCCACTCCTGGTGGAGGCTTCTACCCCTCACTCCAGCAACTACAGTCCTTGGTTGCACCAAAAGTCCTCATTGTAACACACACAGGCAGATTTCAATATTACCATCAGAGCAAACTATAAGTTTCAAAATGAACCCCCAAAGGGTTTTGTCACATCAGTGAGCATGAATATTTGGATTTATGAATCCACCATTCATTAGAAGACACGTGATGTATTAGAACAAACAAATTATTCCTGGGTAACTGTCTCAGTCTAAAATACAGAAATTATCAAAAAACTAGGAAATGAAATCACCATTTCACCCAGTTATCCCACTCCCCAGTATACATCCAAAGGACTTAAAATCAGCATACTAGAGTAATGTAGCCACACCAATATTTGTAGCAACACAATTCACAAAAACTTGGTGCCCTTCAATAGATGAATGTGGCATATGTACACAATGGAAATCTCAGACATAAAGAAAAATAGCTTTAAGACATTTGCTGGTGAATGGTGGATTTGGAGATTATCATGCTAAGTGAAATAAGCCAATCCCAAAAGAACCAAAGGCTAAATGTTCTTTCTGATATGTGGATGCTAACTTACAACAAGGGCAAGGGGAAGAATAGAAGTTCAGTGGATTAGACAAAGTGGAATGAAGGGAAGGGAGTAGGAAAGACAGTGGAATGAATCTGGCATAATTTTCCCATGTTCATATATGAATACACCAGTGAAACTCAATATTGTGTACATCCATAAGACTGGAATCCTAATTAGAATAAGATGTATTCCATGCTTGTATAAATATATCAAAATAGATTCTTCTGTCTGTAAACTAAACATAACAACTAAAAATAAAGTTCAGAGGTTAGAAAGAAGAGTTGCCATTTTAAGGGAAAAGATTAAAATCTAGTAAAAATAATTGGTTAGGTTTATGAAAAATGATTCAAACAATGCAGAATTGGATTAGACGGTGTCATCTTCTTGCCATCTCTCTTCCCTCCTTGGCTCTCATTACCCATGTTTAACCATAGGAAGAGTTTCATATCTAATTTCCCAGAAAAATATGTGTGAACATTATATATATATATATATATATATATATATATATATATATATATATATATATATTAGATATATATATATATTTTTTTTTTATTTACACAATTATCCGTGTTGACAATTTTCTTTTCTTATTAACCAATGTATTGGGCTCTGCTTTCCATTTAAGTAGCTAAGTCTACCTGCTTCTAATCATAGTTACAAAATAGCACAACATATGGTTATTCTTAACACTTTTTCCTATTGATGAACATTTATGTTGTTTCTATATTTGGTCCTTGGTGAGCACTTTTGTATATATATCCTTGATGACTATGAGGGTAAAACTGTTAGATAAATTCCTGAGGGTGGAAAGTGAAATTTCTGGCTCTCAAGAAATCATTGTATTTTCAACACATTTGAAACTACTTGTTTCTCCTAGTCAGCCCTGGCTACGATAAAATATATTTGTGTTTCTGATATGCTAGGAAGAAACAATGTCTCATTGTTATTTAAATTTGCATATTTAATTAGTGAATTTTAGTATCTTACATGGCTGGATTCTTAATATAATTTTTTTTCTGTGAAATGTTCAAGTGTTTGTTTATTTCTCATTTGTGAGACTTCTTTGTGTATTAAAGAAATATGACATTTGTCTGGCATATATTTTGCAAGTATTTTCCACAGTTGTCACTTTCTTTTAATATTGTGAAAATTTTTTGCAAAGAAAAATTATATTTCTTTATATGGTTCAATTTATGACTTTTGGCGTATGAGTTAGAAGAAGATTTTTCTACTACAAAGGCTTTTTGAAAATAAAACATATAATATATTTTTGTTGACTATACCCACCCTGCTGTGCAACAGAACACCAGAACTTATTCTTCCTGTCAATCAAAAGTGAAATAAAATTTTTAAAAAATTTTTGATGCTTTTAGAATAATTCATTTTTATTTAAATATTTATAGTTCTGCTGTTTATTTTAAAATAAAGCATCAAATAGGGATCCAGTTTTACTATTTTTTTTTTTTTTGCAAAAGAAGTGGCCAAGTGGTCCAACAGAATTCTCTGAATAATCTATCAGTTCCTTAATCATTTTAGATATGCTCCTTACCAAATTTTTATTATGAGTTTATTTTTGAATTTCTTCCAGTTTCCTTAATCTATTTGTGCATTAGTATCACATTATTTTATTGTAGCTTCATGAGTTTTTAAATTCATAAAACAACTCACTGTTAATTATTTTCTTATTTTATCTGAATATTCCAAGGCATTCTTACATATTTTTTAATCTGATTTTTAAAAATTTTTACATAATGCATTGTCATTTTAAATGAGGTGTAAATAATTCTATTGTTTAATTTGGAGAAATTTTTCCAATAAGAATTCTGTTTTCTTACCCCAGAAAAGGGTATGGCTTCCTACCTACTTTCATGTCCTTAGTATCTGAACCTCTTTCATTGGGTTTATTATTATGATTTTTATCTCTGTTGTTTTCTTGATGATATTTTCTTTCCACAGTGCTGCTAAAAGAAACATGGAGATGATATGATTTGTGAACTTTAGAAGCTCAGAGTCTAATTAGGAACTTGCAAACATGTAAAAATATGATATCACTGAGAAAATAAACATAGGCAGAAAATACTGTGGGAGTTAAGAGAAGATAGTGTCCAACTCTGCAGAGTAAGTTTCCTTCTAGAATGCAACATTTGGCCTTTAAGAATGAGTGGACCTATGTGACTAATGTCAAGTGCCTGAATATCTGTGTCCTGATCTTTGGCTTTGGACCATCTTTGTGGTCACTGGCTCAGTTAAGAAATTTCGAGCAATTTTATAAATAATGAAGATCCTGCCTATTGCTCCCACCCATCTACATGCTAGCAGTTGCTGGCCCTATTCTTTAAACCCACTCCTATATACAGTGTTTAAACACTGAATAAATACAGTTTCAGATCTGTCTATAGTGAAACTGAATGAAATAAATGTGTTCAGGGGGAAAAAAAAAGAAGTGGTGGAGTCTCTAGTGCAATACCAAAAGGAAAGGACTATGCAAATAGAGAAAGAGCTAATGCAAAGACAGGAGTAGTGAAGAGAGAGGACATAGGCTGAGATGCTCTGCAGGAATTTGAGATGGCTGGAGATATGCAGTATGAGTGAAAGAATGGTAGAATTTAACTCTTAAAGAAATATCTGGACCACATACACATAATAGATTGTATTGCACACAAGGTAAGGAATTCAGAATAGATTGAATGTGTTTTTATTGCAAGTCGATATAGGGAACTGTGAAGAGGTCTTTCTAAAATGGGGAGAGACACATGGTAGGAAATGCCAAGAGGGAATACAAGGTCAGAGTTAGGTATAGGGAATCTGAGGTTCTGGCAATACAGCCCAGTGGTAACACCGCTCCTAACATACAGAAGGTTCTCATTAAATATTGAATGAGGTAATGAAAAATAAATGAAAAAGCAAGGGTTTTTTGAAGTCGGATATTTCTAGATGTTTATAATTTATAATAGCTTCATCTCATGGTTTAAACTACTCAATTCTTTCAAACTACAAGATTTCCTAGAGGGGTAGTATTTTGCCTAATGAATATGGCAACATTTAGGAACCAGAATTTGGAACATAGCTCTGTGCTGTAATAGCAGCAATTAAGTAAAGGAATAAATTTTTTTTAAAGCTTCTTGCAACACTACTTTGCACAAATTAAATGCTGTATAACTGGTATAACTGTTTGTTAAGTAAACAATGAAGGCTTCAATGCATGACCAAGATAAGAATTGGAAAGTTGTAAATGTTTAGGTCAGACATCAGTTCCCTCCTTTTAAAATACTTTCTACCCTCTAACTTTCCCTTACATTTGCTTTATCCCCTCTTTCAAAGTCCCAAATATGTCTGTTAATTGAATGCTGTAGTCAAATATAGATAATGTCTCCTGAGGTCCATGTTCTACGGTGCGGGTTCCAGAGTGGGCTGTTGGGGAGGTACTGTGGGCTTTGAGAAGCAGGAGCCAAGTCACTGGGGGTCATGCTTTCAAAGGGAGTTATAAGACTTTGACCCCTTCCTGAATCGCTCTTCTGCTTTCTGGTTCATGAGATGAGCAAATTTGTTCAACCACACAGCCCTGCCATGACATGCTGCCCTTGCCAGAGGCCCAAAGAAACTGGGCAGCCTGAACCTCGACTCTGCACCAAGGGCTATTGCATGCATTGAACCATCCTTGCAATATTTTCTTCTCTTAGCTTCCTTACTTCTCTTCCCCCCAGGATCCACTCTCCCAGGATGAAAATTTATTTGGAACATGATGAATAATCTTTATAATGTGCCATTGGATTTAGTTTTTAATCACATTTTTTGAAGACTTTTGTCTCTGTGTCCATGAAAGATACTGGCCTGTAGTTTTCTCTATTTTGCTGTGTCCTTATCATGGTAATGCTGCTCTCGAATAATAATATTAAAATTAATATTCTTGGAAGAATTCCTTCTTCTTTCCTTTTCTTTTTTTCTTTTTTTGAGGGGGGATAACTATAGGAGAATTGATATTAGTCATTCAAATGTTTGGTAAAACTCAACAGTGAAGCTCTCTGGCGTTTCTTTCTGGGGAGATATTTTATTATTGATTTAATCTTCTTACTTTTTATTGATCTATTTAGGTTTTCTATTTCTTCATGGTTCTATCTTGGTAAGGTAAATGTGTTCAGAATATGACCATTTCTACTAGGTTATCAAATTTGTTGGCTCATGGTTATGTGCCATAACCTCTAATAACCCTTTGTGTTTCTGAGCTGTCAGTTGTAATGTTGCCTTTTCGTCTCTGAGTTTGTTTGAGTCTTTTCTCTTTTTTAGTCCAGCTTTGTCAATTTTGCTTGTTTTCGGATATCCAGCTCTTTATTTCATTAATCTATTTTACTCATTTATGTTAGTCTCCATTTGTTTATGTTAGTCTCCATTTCATTTACTTTTTCTTTGCTCTTTATTATTTCTTTCTTCTCCCATTTTTGGGCTTGATTTTTTTTTTTCCGGTTCCTTGACATGCAGTGATAGGTTGTTTATATAAGCTCTTTTTATTTTTCGATATTGGTGTTCATTGCTATAAATTTTTTCTCTTGGTGTTGCTTTTGCTATATTCCATAGGTTTTGGTATTTTTTTTTCCTCCATTTTCATTTGTTTCAAGACATTTTAAAAAATCTTTCTTGATTTCTTCCTGTATACATTGGTGGTTCCAAAACAAGTTATTTCATTTTCCTGTTTTTGTGTAGTTTCCAAGGTTTCTCTTGTATTTGATTTCTAGTTTTATTGCATTGCGGTCAGAACAGATACTTCACATAAACTTACAATCTTTAAAAATGTGTTGAGACTTGTTTTGTGTCCTGTCGTATAATCTGTGCTGGGAATGTTCCATGTGCTGATGAGAAGAGTGTGTCTTCTTTAGCTGGTGGATGGAATGTTCTGTGAAGCTCTATTAGGTCCATTTGATCTAGTGTGTAATTTAACTCTGCTATTTCTTTGTTGATTTTCTGTCTGGTTGATCTGCCCATTACTGAAAATGGGGTGTTAATGTCCCTAACTATTATTTTATTGTGGTCTATCTCTACCTTTAGGTCTTTTAAAATTTGCTTGCCTGTGATATCTTTTGGGTACAGTCACACTTGGCTCCAGCTGTAGGATGCATAATAAGTTGAACTACTGTGCATACTGCGGATGTAAATATTTCCTAGGATGCATTCATCAATAGCTAAACCAAATCAACAATAACTTTCAATTTGGTTGTTATTATTGATCTGCTAAACATTTGCTTGAATTTTCATCTTTAAGAGATTAATTTGAAGTTACATCTCCAATGATATCTGAATGATAATGCTTATATACCCTTCGTCCATACAAAAAAAGCATCTTGTGGAATTTACCTGATATTTAAATCACTCCCTAATTTCATCCGGATTATTGATAACAAACACTTTTCATGAGAGTAGAACTCAGATTTCCTGTGATTCCTCCATCTCTGTGTTTTTGTAAGCCAGGGTCACTTATAATTCAAGCCTTGTACCACCTCAATGAGGCCAACTTTTCCTTCCTAGCAAAGTCCTTCATGAAGAACATTTCAAACAGTTAGTAGTCATTTTCTCTGACTCCTACTCACAGCTGGCAAAGCAATGGATGAAAGACTCAGAAATGCAGACACATTTTGAAATATAAGATCTCTCAGTATCCAAATTAAAAGGAAGAGCTCAGGTCTGTGTTCTATAACCCTGGTTACAACTTTTGACAAAATACGGTGCTAAAAAGGAAAAACAAAGTTTGACAGAAAAGAAATGACTGTTATATTTTATATGAAAATGTCAATAATGTTATTAAGTTCTTGAATTCAAATGCTTTAGTCCTACACTACAGTGTATATCAGGATAATCAAACATACTAAATAGGAATAATTAATGTGTATTGCGAATCAGGTATGGTTAATGCTTTTCCTTTACTGAATCTAAATATTTGATTAACTACATGAAGTTACGTTTTATTATATGTATTTTGTAAGTATAGAAACTGAACTAAAGAGCATTTAAATGTCAGGTTAACAGAGCTTAAGAGAGGTAGAGGCAGAGCATAAATCCTGTGAACTCTGGCTCTAATCCATGTTCTTAAACCCTTAGGGTAAAATTACTCTCCAAATATAATTAAGCAAACAGATCATTTAATTCTTCCTTAATCTATGTGAACTTTCTGGCACAGACTTTTCACATTCTTATATTACTAAAGTTAAAAGCCCAAAGTAAAAGACGTTCAAAAACACGTCTAAAATAGTTTTGGGTTGGCCCTGAAAGCAGGGACCTCAAGATTCACCGTGACTATTGATTGATGGTTACTTTCAGCCAATATCAAATCTACATGGCACCACAAATCAGCACACTAGAAAAATCCAACTTTGTAACCTGAAATGCCCTCTTTTCTCATGTCATTCTTCATCAGATTCAAAAGCCTCCAGTGAAAGGGAGACTCTATGCAGATGAGGAATCAAACAAAGAGGAGAAATTACCAGTCAGAAAGAGTGGCGTTGGTTTTTGCCACCTCAGCACAGCAGCTGAGCCAGCCCTGCCATGGAGCCTGACTGCTCCAGCCACCCACGCTTCTCAGAGGCTGAGGCTGAGGCTGATGGCAAAAACTTTTCAATTGTATTTCACTTTGTCTTTTCCTTGCGTCTGGAAAGTCTATGTAAATTTTGCCCCAAACTGAAAAGCTATTTCTAACAATTAAAATCCGTCTATGCTGACGGAGGGGAAAAATACACACTCAAAGATGAACATACAATACAAAGAGGATTTAACTGAGCACAAAACAAGTTGCATACTATTTCAGGGGGAAAAATATTCACATTGAAGATCTCCGCTCTTTTCCCCATACTTGACAAGGACAGAGATTTCGGAAACAAAATATCACATTCTTCTCAGCAAAGGAAGGATAGTATGGTGGCATTGCGGCATCTGCCAATGCCTGGCGATTCGGAATAGGCTGATGTCTGGGCCATAGCAAATCTAAGCTTGTCACTGGAGAGCCAATCAAGCTTCTGTCTGGAATCCCACTTTTGCCTTCTCTCCCAAGTGGTTGTGGACACCCTGTGGAGGCTGAGACCAAAGGCAAGGGGTAGCAGACAGAGGCAAGCAGGTTCAGAGCATGCTTCCATTTAGAGAACAGAACACAGGCCTCTGGATGTCCACAGAGCAATGTTCAGATTTCAGTGCTGAGCAGAGTGGAACCTCTACCTTGAGCACAGTATCTCAGGCAACACAGGGGGCCTCCATCAACAACGCTGCCAAACACACTGGAGTACACAGTCAGACATTTGTTCGGTAAACAGTAAATGCATGAAATAAATTACCTTGAGAGGGACATGTTTACTTCAGATGCATGGTTGATGAGCAGGATAGCTGTCACTCAAAGTATCTTCACACAGGGCACGGGCTCACACACAACAGACACTACAGGTCGTTCAAAGTCATCGCATACAGACTTCACTTTGTTCAACATGGATTTTGGTTTTGTGAAATCTAGATCACTCATTCATCTCACAGCCTTGGATTTCTCTCTCTCTCTCTCTCTCTCTCTCTTTGTGTGTGTGTGTGTGTGTGTGTGTGTGTGTGTTTTCCTTTTTCTATGACAACATCGATGCCTAGTCTGAATATCATCATTCAAAAGTGGGAGAAGAACCAAACTCTTCATATGAACAAGGATGGATGGGGGATGTTAGTTTCAGCTGATTGCTTTCTCCTTTCAGACTTTTCCTAACAAAAGTCAACTTGTTGTCCAAAACCAGATGATAGTAATAAGGATCCTGTGGTCCTTCTGAGGCTGCCTCCACCCTCCCACCTGGGCCACTAAGACTATATATAGGTTACAGAAAAGTGAGCCCCCCACCCACCCGCACAATGGGCTAAGGATGGGATAGAGAACCTCAGACAAACAAGGGATTTCTTCCAAGTAGTCAGTTTAAAACAAACAATTACACACAACAACAACAACAACAACAAAAGACTTATTAGAATCAAAGAGAAAATACTGTGTGAGAACCAGGCTATGGAGCTGCCTTTCCAAAGACCCACAGCTTCCTCAGACCATCTGTTCATGGAGTACAAGGAGATAACAAGTCCTGCAGACCGTGTGCTGGGGGTGGATGAGAACACTGGTCACCAATGGGCACAGACCAAAGGGCAGAGATGCAGGAAGCTGCATTTCTCTCTGTTCCCAGATTTAGAGCCTACTGCTCAGAGCTACCCCACCCCAAGCCCACACACAAATATTTCCTTGTGGCTCAACTGCAGCCACACTCTCAGAAGGCCAACCTGGGAAAGAGCACAAAATTCCCTTGTCCAGAAGAGAATTCTTGCAAGCCCACGGGTAAGGCTCTTGTTTCTAGCTGGCTTTTGTTGTTTGTTTTTAAATAGGAAAAAAAAAAAAAAACCAAAGAGAATGCAGTCTACTCTTCCACACCTGAGCCTGCTGGGAAGGAAGGGGCCCCTCCAGGAAGCACAGTGGTACATTGCTCTTGTCACCGGGAATTTGAGAGATCAACAAGCCTCCTACCAACCTCTCCATCAGCTCTCATCCTCCCACAGAATTAGCTCAGTCATGGCTGTTCAGACACTGGCAGTCACAGCTGCAATCCCCAGGCCTCTGTGGGCTTCCTTCTTCGCCCAGGGCCAAGATGGGTTGCCTCTCCTAGACCGAGACACAACAAAGTTCTCTCATAAATCCACTGTATCACCCAGAATCATCTCAGGGCACAGTCTCGGTCCTCTTCTTTAGGGGCTTTTAAAACACATCTCTCTAACCAAAGCAGGTAGGTGACATATGACTTAAAAGGTGGGAAGAAGAGGATAGGGTGGGGAGGAGGAATGAGTCATGGGACCAACTTCTCAGGCCTCCACAACACTGTGCTTTTGTTGGGGAGAGGCATCCGCACCCCAAACTCTACTTGGAGATGTAGGAAAAAGCAGGAGAGAAGAAGGAAAAAAAAATGGCCACACCACTTCCTCTGAAAGTCACTTAATAGGTCTCTCATGGGTCTCCTTTACTCTGGTTCTTTGCCAAGTTCCTAGGTGCACAGAGGGCCTACTCTAGCTGCTTCTCTGGGAGTTGGGAGGGTCCTGCTTATTGATGGTGTTGATGGCAGCAGGCACTCGGGCAGCCAGGCTGGTGGGCACCCTCAGGCGCTGGTAGAGCCCTTTCTCTTCATCACCAGGAGGCCTCACATGGCAGCTGTCACAGAAATCCAGGGACCCAGCTAGAGCTTCATCGATGATCGTGTTGAACTCTTCGAGATTGCCATCACTGTAGCCCTGGTTGGACACACACCTCAATGTCTGAGTCACCTGTGAAGCAGCCATGTCTTCCAGGCCTCTTGTCTTTGCAGTGCACACTGCCACGCTCAGAGCTGGAATCTTTAAATGGCTCCTCCTTACATTCTAAATCCTTGTCCAGGAAGGCCGCTGGGTCTAACTCCCCCAGGCCAGCCACTGAGCCACTGGGCTCCATTCCAGGGGCTTTGGTGGCTGCTTGGTCAGCTGACACATCAGGTGCTCAGGATCAGCAATGCTGGTGGGGGAGATCTCATGCTACTTCTGCTGGGCCCAGACAAGGGGCTGCTCCGTGCCCCTGGTAGCCCCTGGTGGGACTGGCACCCAGAGAGCTGCCACCTGCAGGGCCACACTGAGGAGGCAGCTGCTGTGCTGCTGTGGCTAGAAGGCACTGCATGGTGGGGGAGGAGCTGGAGGTCAGTTCACCACTTCCTCATAAGGAGATATTTTGGCAAAAACCTGAAATAAAATGGCAGTGCTGAGAAATTGTGAGCTTCCTGGTAGACAATTAGGTTGATTTCATGTTGCTGCTGCTGGGCCTGAGGGCAGTACTCGTCTCCAAGGTGGTGGCAGATGCAGAAGCTCAGGAAGATGATGATGGTTCACACCAGCCAGCACCCAACACTGTCCCTAAGAGAATCAGAAAAGGCTGGCCAGCCCATGGTTTCCCAATGAGCAGAGGCAGTAACCAGGACCCTGGGATGCCAAGAACCTCTTGGGCAAAGACTTACACCAGATTCATAGTAGTAGTAGCAGCTCTGAAACTGTCCACAGGAGTGTCCTGGGTCACACATGTAGCTTTGATTGTTGGTACCCACACAGGCTTCCTCATCCTGCGAGGGTTCAGCCCTGACTGACAGGGGGCTAGGTTTCACATAGAGGAGCAAGAGCACCATGCCACCTGGGAGCCTTTTCTCCATCCCCATCCTACTCCTGCTCCCCCGCAACCTCCGTCCTCCTCCCTCTCTTCTTCCTTCTTCCCTTCAGTACACGGGGTTTTATAAATTATTTGATCATTCAGTAAATGCTCATTCAGTGCCCCTCACTCCTTCTGGGGCAGGAAGGCACTGCGCAGGATTCTCTAGTATGATAGGGAATTGGTAGGTCTTGGAAGATCTAAGTGTTACATTTCCACCAGGCAGCAATAAAGGGAATTGTCTGTTCAAAATGTTCTCCTTGGTGTGAAATGCTGGTTTAATGGTCACATGGAAATATGAGTGGTCCACTGGCAGATGGGCAAAACATCCTTCCTCTTTTGAAAAGTTCCACACCTTGTGAACACTGATTTTTTCCTCTAACTATCTTGTGTGAATACTGACCTCTTACAGACCAGACCTGACCCCAAGAAACTTGGATAAATGTCTGTGACCTCCTAAAGCCATTTGGGGCCGCTCTCTTAGATCCCTTGATCCACATTGTTCAGAGCGGGGCTGAGATTTACCTGGTCTCTGAGCACCTAGGATGCATTCCTTTTAGAGTGTGGGTGATATAAAATTGTTAAAATGATTCTGTAGTCCTAGGAATATATGGAAAATAGTTTTTGCACCCCAATCCATTCTCAATCTGTTGTACTACTTCCATTATGTTGAGCTTTGGCAATGAGATGATGGAGATACATTTAGTTTACAAAAACAAAAAATCATGTGCAAAATAAACAGTTCTTCATTTCCAACTCCTTTCTGGGGTAGTACAGCCTGGAAATTGCATATTTGAGCCCCTCAAACACAAGACAAATACAAGTATCTCATATCAGAAACTTTGCTATTATATCAGAAACAGTAGATTCACCTGGCATGAGAATCAAGGTTCAATCTCTTATAACATCATCCTAGAAAGGAGACGATTTTGTTCAATACAGAGGTAACTATCGTCTAAAACCCAGTATACTCAGGGAATGTGTTTTTAAATTCAGATTGTGTTTGTGTGTACATTAAAACATAACTATCAACAGCTTGCATGTGTCACCCTGATAGTCTTGAAATACGGTTAAGAATAGAGCAAGATTAAAGCAAAGAAGAGACATTCTATAATTTTGGAACCCAGCTAAGTGAAATAGCTGGTTTTGTCCCTAAAACATCTTGCAGAAGATCTACGTAGATATATAGAGACTTGCTAGAGTGTAGTTAACTAACCAATATCATTAATAACCATACCCAACTTTATTAGCCAACAAATGCACCAAGGACTTCATAGATTACCTAATTTAATTCACTTTGCAAGCTTTTGAAGTAGTTGCTATCACACATCCATTTTATATAAAAGTAAGCTAAGGCAGAGAAGAGAGACGTCTGCCTGTGTTGTGTGGAGGCGGACACTAAGTGCTACGGCCTTAAGAGCATCAGTGAGCCTCCTGGAGATGAGCGTGCCACATCTTGTAAGTGGCAGTAGCACAAGCCAAACCATCTGAATAACAAGCTTTTAACCTGTAAAGTTGAATGCTGCTTGTCATCTCCATGTCAAATCTAAATTGCATCACCCAGAGTATGGAAAGCAAAAATTCAAGTCATTAAAACTCCACTTGATGGTTGTCCTCTCATCATTTCCTTTACATTGCCAAGGATTCTCTTTTGATTGAAAATCAAATATTGGATACAAAGACGCTTAGGTCTTGGATGGAGTCCGAATTTTACCACTAAGATGCAGTGAATATCATGTTTGTTTATTTCTCCACATCAAGTCCAGCTGTAAGAACCCACTTGCCAAGGTGAGCCAGGAACCCAACATTGGTCATGGTGTCCTCCCATCTTTGGGCATTACCAGAGCTCCTGTGAAAACGTGGCCTAGGAAAATCTCCCATTTTTAGTCTCTGGGGAAGCTGACTTCACTCTCATGTATCCGGGTTTACAATGTGAGTGTTCAGTGTCAGTCTTCCACCACCTGCCATCCTGCTAGGCCAGGGTGCTCCACACTGACCTTGAGAACTCACTTTCCCTGAGTCTAGCATGCTGAGTGACCAGCCACCATAGCTACGGTTTTCATCTACCTACTATGTCCTGCCAACTTCAATCTGCTTCTTCTCTCAACAAATATTTATCGATTGTTTAATCCATCCGAGGCACTGCTCTAAATGTTAGGGATAAAAATATATATCAGGAAATTAAAAATCCTACTCTTTTTTTTTTCATTAGGGATTGAACGCAGGGACACTTAACTACTGAGCCACATCCTCAGCTCTTTGTTAGATTTTATTTAGAGACAGGGTCTCTCTGTGAGTTGCTTAGTGCCCCACTAAGCACTAGTGGTGCCTAAGCATGCTGAGTCTGGCTTTGAACTCACAATCCTCCTGCCTCAGGCTCCAGAACTTCTGGGATTACAGATATGTGCCACCATGCCAACCACAACTCACAAAACAAAACAAAACAAAAAAAAAAAAAAAGGAAAAAAATACTGTTATTAAGAAGACAGATAATAAGAAGGTACAATGATATACTATGTTAAATGATAAAAGCTCACTTAAAGCAGGGTAAGGAGATAGAGTGAAGGTATGGGATAAATATCCTTCAAGAACAGAATACTTGTGTAGAAGTGTGAATAAATCTAGGAAGTGAGACTTAAAGCAATCCAGCACAAAAGACCTCTGGGAAGAGAGAACGGCGCTTTGCTGGAGGGATACCAAGTCCCATTCATTAACTATAGCTACAGGAGCAACGGGGACAATGACTGGAGATGGGATTAGAGACAGGATCTTCTAGGACATCTTAGGTCAGGGAATACAATTCTTATTCTATTAGAAATGTGATTGATTGTCCATTCATTTTCTATTTCTGTGTAACAAGTAATCACAAATTCAGTGGCTTGAGCAAACACAAATTTATTATCTCACAATTCTCATGAGTCAGAAGTCCTATCTATTTTCACTAGATTTTTCTGCATAGAGTCTGACAAAGCTAAAATCAGCCGTGTCATATATCTGCACCCTCATCTGGAGTCTTGTCTGGGGAAAAATCAATCCTAAGCTCCTTCAAGTTGTTTGCAGAATACCGTTCTTTGCAAATATATGAATGAGTGCCCCTGTTTTCTTAGCAGGCCGCTGTCGATTCTCAGAGGCCACTCATAGACCTTACCGTGTGGCACCCTTGACAATATGGTAATCTGCCTCTCTTAGTTCATCAGAGAATCTCTCTTGCTTCAGATGTCTGACTTTTTTAAAGAGCTCATCTGATGAGGTCACCAAGATATTATCCCTTTTGATTAATTCAAACTTAATTGATCAGAGACCTTAATTACATCTGAAAAGGCTATTATAAACACAAGGTTTTTTCAGACCCAAGGGAAGGTTTATCCAAGGCATGTACTCAAGAGGTGGAAATAGGGCGGATCATCTTAGCATTCTGCCTACCACAGATTGGAAGCCAGAAACCCAGAGCATGAAAACAATAATGCCATGTGATTTTTGCCTTCAGGTGAGTTGCCTGGATTCCAGTGTATACAATCCATGGAAGAAAGTAGCAGCAGGGAGACAATGTAGGAGCCCGTTGCCATGGTGTAGGCAAGAGATGGTGATAAGAAGGATAATTTAGAATTAATCTGAAGACAGAGCCAATAGCCTTCATCCGTGCATTGGCTAATGGGTGCCAGGCCTGAGTGGGCACTCTGCTTTTCCATTCTTGAAGTCCAGAATTGCCTGACTCTTCCAAATTTTTAGAATCCACTGTTCACACTATAATCCCATTCTTTTCCCTCTGCTCTCTGGATAAAGTCTGAAACCAAGTGGAGCCTCCCAGATCTTGTAGGTTCTGTGCTTTCTACCCTTTAGCCTCATCTAGGACCTTGCTCTGCATTGGCCTACCTCATGCTTCTTGGATATTGTCTTTCTTCATCCAAGTTGTTCCTCTGTCTGGAATAATCTTCCCTACCACTTTGCCCAAATAACTTCTTCCCTTTCCTTTAGGCTCCAGATCAATCATAATTTGGGATTAGGGAGCATTCTCCAACTTCTCTGACTGTGATATGCATAGTCATAGTGCTTAAGGGCACAGAGACTCTACTTATCTGGTACATAAGTTTACACTTTGTTGTGCAAATCCTTTAAGGACGTTCACTTTCTCTGTTAGTCTCTGCTTTATGAGGGTAGGAAGCGTATTTATGAGCTCACCAATTTACTGATCACCAAAAGCATAGCATCTTGCAAATAATAATCCCTCAGTTAAGTGAATAAATCTGTTAAATTAATAAATGACTAGCCTCCAAATTTGCCCTCTCTAGCAATCACACCTAATCCCAAACCAAACACATAACAACCATTATGAGAAGGCTTGGAATCTTTTAATTGAAGGCACAATGTAGGAGAAAAGGGGGAGATGGCTTTGATCTACATCCCCCAAAGAGGCATTTGGAAGAGGCACTGTCCCTAGGTGCACAGTTCCTGTTCCACCACTTCCTCCTAGAGAGGGTGGGCGCTAGGTCTAGGTTCCTGAGTAAGTACTAGTGGAGGCTCCAGCTATAATTAGTCTCATCATCAGGGAAAGCAGTGACTGATTGATAGGTGGGGCTCTTAAAAATGAACTCATGTTGCAAGAGGCTAATGAGTGTTTTGCCAGAAGTGCTCCAGGTCCAGAACTCATCTCCTATCTTTCATCCTGCCTCCTATTGGGGCAATAACCCAGGATCCTTGTGATTGAGGGACATCCAAACCTTTCTTTAACTACCTTAAATAGTAAGAGTGTGAAAGTCTTATCTAACCCTAAAAACTAAGACTATTTCAGCCATCCAGAATGATTAAGGTCAGTTTCAATTAAATACTTTCCAGTTCTAAATTGCAACCAAGGTTAAAAAGAGAAAAGAAAAATAAAATGCTAGGTAGGGATTTTGCAACATAATGTTCCTCTGTCTGGAATAATCTTCCCAGCCACTTGACCAAAATAACTTCTTCCCTTCCTTTAGACCCCAGATCAATCATAATTTGGAGGGAGCATTCTCCAACTTCTCTAACTGTAATATGCACAGTCATAATGCTAAAGGGTGCAGTGGCTACCCTTATCTAGTACATAAGTTTACACTTTCTTGTGCAAATCCTTTAGTCTCCATAGCACGGTGCAATTTCATTTTCTTCTCTACCATAGTAGTCACTATACATAGTTGTTTCGTTAAATGTGAAATTACTATAAAATTGGTCTTTTGCTTCCCTTATCTCAATAATAGCAATTTTTAAAAATTTGCCTTCACATTTCCTATTTGGGAAGTTTATAATTTCCCTATGAGTTGTTAGGAACTTATAAAAAGCTGGATCCCTTAAAATATCACTATTAACAGGACAAAATTGATATATTTGCCTTCAAAGGTAAGAGAAAGTATTATCTTGATAGAATCTTAGCAGCATCTTAGAGGGTGAAGGGTAAAATTGGATTACTTATGAAGTTTGGGAGTATGGTATAAGGTAAATCTTTCACTGTGGGAGCTTGATTACTATTGGGTAAGGACTATGCTATTGCAGTTTAGATTTGGTGAACACAAGGTGGAGATTTAAAGGTTTCTAAGATTAATGAGGAGAGTAATTTGATGCTAGTTGTTTGAAAGTTGAATGTCTGATGTTCATTTAGATGTCCTATTGTGTGCAGTAGGAAGTTTTTTCTGAAATCAAAAATAAAATTATGTGCAATTTTTATCTTCCGGAAACGAGTTTCCTGAAATAGTATTATAAAAATAATATTATAAAAATCATATTAATGCAGACAGTTGAACAGTACAATTTTCCTAAGCTATGTAGATATAGATATTTTTGGTTCTCAAATGCATGTAATTTTTAAGATTACTGATTCAGTGAGAATTAAAGATTCCAAAATTTGGCTAGTGACTTAAGTTTAAAGAATTAACCTGTGCAGGGTCAATTACTTTGAGCCTGTATTTTTTTACATTGATTCTGTTTACACATAATATCAGATTCAGTTTACAAATATTTTTGTGGAGTGTTATTTCATTTGTATTCATCTGAGATATTTGTTTCTAGTTTTCTTTATTGTAATGTCTCTATCTGGTTTTGGTATTAGATTAATTCTGACTTCATATATCAAGTGGAGGAGTAGTCCCTCCTTTTTATACTATTTCTTCCTTAAACATTCAGTTTAATATTGCTTCTATGAAAGTTCTAAATCACAAATTAAAGTTTTAAAATTAGAATTATGGCCATTCAGGGTATCCACTTATTGTTTTTTTAAATTTTTTAAATTTATTTTAATAAATTATACATGACAGTAGAATGCATTTATGTACTTTGATATATCATACATAGATGGGATATAATCTCTCATTTTTCTGAGTGTACATGTTGGAGAATCATATTGGTCATGTAGTCACTATATACATACAGTAAATAATGTCTTTTTAATTCTACTATCTTTCCTATCCCCACATCCCCTCTTTTTCCCTCCCATAACTCCCCTCTACCTAATCTAAGGTATTGCTATTCTTCTCTACTGCCCCCCACCTTATTGTGAATTAGCATCTGCATATTAGAGAAAACATCTGCCTTTGGTTTTGTGGGATTTGCAAATCAAAACTACTCTAAAATTTCATCTCACTCCTGTCAGAAGGGCAATCATCAAGAATATAGGCAACAACAAATGTTGTCGAGGATGTGGTGAAAAAGGTACACTCATACACTGCTGATGGGACTGCAAATTGGTGCAACCACTATGGAAAGCAGTATGGAGATGCCTCAGAAAATTGGGAATGGAATCGCCATTTGATCCAGCTATCCCACTCCTTGATTTATACCCAAAGGATTTTAAATCACCATACTATAGTGACTCAGCCACATCAATGTTTATAGCAGCTCAATTCACAATAGCTAGACTATGGAACCAACCTAGGTGTCACTCAATAGGTGAATGGATAAAGAAAATGTGGTATATATTCTCAATGGAATATTACTCAGCTTCAAAGAAGGGTAAAATTATGGCATTTGACAGTAAATGGTTGGAGTTAGAGAATATCATGGAAAGAAAAATTAGCCAATCCCACAAAACCAAAGAGCCTGTATTTTCATCTGCTACTATGTTATCTCTACTACATGTTGACCCCTGCCTAGACATTTTTTTTATATTCATGGCACTGAATCCTAGAATGAAATGCCCAGCTCACAGATGAATTCATCATATATTTTTTTATATGCTAGAAAAGCTCAGTATATAAAATGTCATACTTCGATATAGAGTAACTCAGTGGATTTAATTACTACACATTTATTTTTAAATTAATTCAAGGTACCTAAGTTATTACCCAACAACTTGTGGAAAGGGCTAGTGTGCAATTTATTTCGTTTCATAGAATATAGTACAGCTCACTCACTGTATGTGCTTGGATGAATGAATAAGGACATGAAAAAGTACTTTTAGCACTAAAAGTTCATCGAAGAAAATTTTAATAATTTATTTGCTTAATAAATGAGTGCTAATTCCTAAGACTCTTCTGGATGGTATATCAAAGAGACTTCATCATAACATTAGTCATAACTATTGCACTTTTTAAAATCTGCACATCAATTCTTTTGGCTATCTATAACTTACTTCTAATTGATCAGACTACACTGGGGACTTAGCTCTCAGAAACAGTTGGCCGTTTCATTTGCATACGACTGGGATTGCTCCAACTCGTCTTTTTAAGGTTCATTTTTTTTCTTACACTGCTGTTCACATTCTTCATAGATTTCACTCTCAGCTTAAATGTCCAGAAGATCTCTTAATCATGATGATTTTTCACAGAGTTCTGCCCTCCAGAACACATCATCTCTTTTGTTAAATTAATGAGCAAAATAAAACATAAAATTCTATGTGAAAGTTTACAGATATTCCTTCAATGGTTGTATATAATTACTGTGATGAAATCTCCAGGCAGAATAAAGTTAAAGAGAAGAAGGAAAACTATTTTGAAAGATCTCATATATGAGGCTTACATTTTTATTATTTCTTTCATATTCGTTTTATTGTTCTTTTCGGCAGCTCTTCTTTAAAATCACATTGTCCTCCCACGGATAAAATTTCTTTCATCTCAGGATTCTAGCAATAGTAGCCTCTATATCCACCTGTGTAAATATCCCCAAACTTAATTTCTAACTAGTAATAAATCTTTGTCCTATTACTTCTCCAATATAATCACCACTTCTTAATAAATCTGCCTTTCCCTCTGTCTGTTCTCTCACATTTAGTTATTTTGCTTCTTTGAAAAAAGAACGACAGACACTTTCTCATTCATCCTATTTCTTCATGGGTCTCTTAAATTTTACAGAGGTAAAACTTAGCAGCCACTTTCTTCCAGTCGTTGTCTTCCAAGATGGTCCTTAGAAGTTACTTGGAGGAGGAGTCAGCAGAGTTCCCTAAATATTTGTTCCCTTTCAATATCTATCATACCTCTAGCATCCTGCAAACCAGAATCCTCACTGCATTTTAAAAATCCATTCTACTTCTATCTCAAACATGGAGTCACACACTTTTTCCTTATTTCTCCTGTTAAGCACAGCTAAAAGCCCTGCATAAGATAGATATATAAAACAAACATAAGGAGACTCTGAAAGTTGGAGAAAGGAAACCTGGAAGTCAGAGGAACAGCATGGCAGTGAGTTCCCATTGTCTTACTGTGCCACAATTGAGGTAACTAGTCCATACTGCTGAATATTTAGGCAGAATACAATTATTCACGCCTCTGATGTTATAATGACCTAAGTTTAAATATTATACCATTATATAAAGTAGAAGGTAACTTCCTGTCATTTCACCCTACACTTCTCAGATTCAACCACCAATAACAATTTGGTAAACATTCTCCCAGATTTCATGAGATTCTGTTTCTCATGTTATTTTGTAACTTGTTCCTCTTTAACGTCATAAATATAAGAACAAATGTACTGCAAAGCATTTTGGAGTAAATTAATATGTATATTCAATTTTTATGGTAATTATAAAAGTATATAGTCTTAGATGATAGAAATGCTTTGTTTGATTTCCTGCACTCTTTTGAAGCATTTCTTAGAATAAATACTTTTGTTGAACTGAGTTTCTCCCCGTGGGAGATATATGTTTTGAGCATATGAAGCAAGAAAGAAATGATTCCATGAAGATTATTTTCTTCCTCATTAAAAAAAGTATAAGTTATGCCAAAACACTCTTCCTACTCCTCAAAATATGCAAACTAAATTTTTATTAAACAAGGGATGAACTTAATTTGAACATGTCCTCCAGCTGTGTCTAACTTACATTATTAACTTTCTTATTTTTGTTATGTAAAAACTTATCTGTTTGTGATTATATATTTTATAGTACTTTCATCATTATTGTTGTTGCATATTTATATTTTCCTCCTCTGGATCATTCATAACTGAAAGATTTGTTTGTTCTAAAGAAGCAGCACTGTATGGATTTTTTGTTGTGGTGGTGGTGGTTCTGGTAGTTTTTAATACCTAATTCATTAAGTTTTAATTTTCTTTTTTCATTAATTTCTTCTTTCAAATGTTTTAGTCATTTTTTGTAATTGATAGATCTAACTTCTAGTTCAATTGTTTTATATATTTTCTATTAACTAATACAACATTTTAAATCATAATGTTTCTCTTGGGATTATAGACATGATATAGCTTTATAAGTTTTTATATGTAGCATTTCATGGACATTATTTTCAAAACATCTTTCATTTTAACTTTATTTCCCTATTAATTATTTTAAAGAATGGTTTGTTATTAATTTTGTCTTTCCAAATGGTTGTGCTTGGAGGACTCTTCATTTTCTTTCTACAGAATTTATCTACTTTTCTAGTCTGGTTGTCATATCTGTTTATTTGCTATATAGTTTTTACTTTTGTATGTTTTCCATGAATAATTGAAAATAATATGTATTTTGTGGTTTTGAAGTACCATATATTTATATTAAAATTATCCTGCATATTTTCATCTTTAAAAATTATTTATTTACTTTATTTTTATGCTGTGCTAAGGATTGAACCCCTTGCTTCACATATGCTAGGCAAGGGCTCTGCTCCAACTCTCCCATTTTTTCATTTTTGATACCTTAACTAAATTCTAAGGAGCTGATGTGTGAGGGGTAAAGATTTGCTTCCAAGATGTAGGCTCTCTATTCACCTCACAGATTGTTTCTTTTGCTGAGAAGAAGCTTTTTAGTTTGAGTCCATCCCATTTATTGACTCTTGATTTTAATTCTTGTGCCACAGAAGTCTTATTAAGGAAGTTGGGGCCTAATCCCACATGATGGAGATTAGGGCCTACTTTTTCTTCTATTAGATGCAAGGTCTCTGGTTGTATTCCTAAGTCCTTGATCCATTTTGAGTTGAGTTTTATGCATAGTGAGATATAGGAATTTAATTTCATTTTGTTGCATATGGATTTCCAGTTTTCCCAGCATCACTTGTTGAAGAGGCTATCTTTTCTCCAATGCATGTTCTTGGAACCTTTGTCTAATATAAGATAATTGTAGTTTTGTGGGTTAGTCTCTGTGTCCTCTATTCTGTACCATTGGTCTACCTGTCTGTTTTGGTAGAGCACTAATCACTAGGGTATATAAAGAACTTAAAAGCTAAACACCAAAAAAACAAATAATCCAATCCATAAATGGGCCAAGGACCTGAAGAACACTTCTCAGAAGGTGATGTACAATCAATCAACAAATACATGAAAAAATGTTTATCTTCACTAGCAATTAGAGAAATGCAAATCAAAACCATTCTAAGATTTCATCTCATCAGAATGGCAGCTATTATGCATACAAAAAACAATAAGTGTTGGAGAGGATGTGGGGGAAAAGGTACACTCATACACTGCTGAAGGACTGCAAGTTGATGCAGCCAATATGGAAAGCAGTATGGTGATTTCTTGAAAAATTGGGAATGGAACTTCCATTTGACCCAGCTGTCGCTCTCCTTGGTCTATACCCAAGGGACTTAAAAACAGCATACTACAGGAAAACAGCCACATCAATGTTTATAGCAGCACAATTCACAATAGCTAAATTGTGGAACCAACCTAGATGCCCTTCAGTACATCTACTGAATGGATTAAAAAATGTGGCATATATACACAATGGAATATTACTCAGCAATAAAATAGAAAAAAATCATGGCATTTGCAGGTAAATAGATGGAGATAGAGAAGATAATGCTAAGTGAAGTTAGCCAATCCCAAAAATACAAATGCCAAATGTTTTCTTTGATGTAAGGAGGCTGATTCATAGTGGGATAGGGAGCATGGGAGGAATAGATGAACTCTAAATAGGGCAGAAGGGTTGAAGGGGATATGGGGTAATTAATGATGGTGAAGTGTGATGTTCATTACTATCCAAAGTACATGTTTGAATACATGAATTGGTGTAAATGTACTATGTATACAACTAGAGATATGAAAAATTGTGCTCTAGATATGTAATAAGAATTGTAATACATTCTGCTGTCATATATAAACAAAACAATTTTTATTAAAAAAAATCTAAGGAGCTATAGTTACTCACCTCATAGTGCTGTTTTGTTCAGGAATGGACCACGTATATGATGGTGGTCCTGTAAGGTTGCAATGGAGCTGAAAACTTCCCATCACTTAGTGACGCTATAGCCGTCAAAATGTGATAGCACCATACATTGCTCACGTCTGTGATGATACTGGTGTAAACAAACCTACTGCACTGACCAGACATAGTGGCACATGCCTGTAATACCAGTGGCTCAGAAGGCTCATGAATTCACAGCCAGCCTCAGCAACTTAATGAGGCCCTAAGAAACTCATTGAGACCCCTGTCTCTAAATAAAATATAAAAAGGGTTGGGAATATGGCTCAATGGTTAAATGACCTAGGTTCAAATCTTGGTACAAAACAAACAAACAAACAAATATCCTACTGCACTACAGGCATATAGAGTACATACTACTTGAAAATGATAATAAGTGACTGTGTTAACTGTGTTACATATTTACTACATTCATGTATTTATTATTATTTTAGAGTGTACTCCTTCTGCTTATAACAATTACACTCTAAAACAGTGTGCAATACTATGCCTGTACTAGTCTCACCCATCTCTTGCTCACATGTCTTTTGATTTCATCATTTTCTCTTGTGCTTACTATAATCTTGTGTTGCTTTGTTCAACATGGGCCTTATAGCAATAGGTGATATCATGTATGTTTCATATGGCCCAGATGCCCTAAGTAGTCTATGATCATCCAGGTATGTGTAAGCATGCTCTATGATGTTCACACAATATCAACATTGTCTATGATGTACTTCTTGGAACATGTCCTCATCATTAAATGACTCATAACTATATATTAAAATTTATTTGAGCTGTGACTTGGTTGAATTCTGCCCAAATTTCTAAGAAAATAAAAGAGCATAGATAAACAATATGGGTAGATAATGTACATCAGTGATTATGCCTCATGCTTGATGAGAATAGTCATCTTCACATGACCTAAATCATTACATTACAGTGTTATAAACCATCACAGTAATTCAGCACCATATTTGGCAGAGAATCTGTGTTCAAATTCTGTCTTCTCTATTGTCATGGTAATTTTAGACTATTTTTAAAAATTCTTTTGAGTTTTAGTTGCCTCATTTTTGGAGCCAAGATAATAAAAATCTATTCTGCCTTAATAGATTATTATACAAAGCAAATGAAACAAGTAACATAAAAGTAGGTTTTCAAAAAGTAGAGTTTTTCCAAATATGAAATAGTTTTTCATTATTGTTGACTAGTAAGTTTCAGACTGGTGGCTTACAGTTTTCTAAGGCTGCAATTGTCTGGCTTAAAAAGATTAAATCTTAAGTTAGAGAAAAAATTTTAAGATTTGTTCTAAAGTCTGAGGTATTTACTATTTAGCTAGTCAAAAATTTACACCATTTTAATATAATTTTTCATTAAAACTGTCTATAATAGAGGTTAGCTATTTTATATTATTAAACTGCTTTTTTTCACCAAAGTATTAGGGAAAAAGAAATGAAATGTCACTCTTATATTTAGAAATAAATATTGCCATCTTTTCACAGCTTGAGCATTAAATGTGAATCCTTTTCAAAGTTCATTTTATCTCCTAAATTAACTTTACTGTGTTTATTTTAGAACATTATGCTCTTATATGTGAGTCAAGGGGCATATGGTTCCTTTATTGGAAAATAAAGAGCAGATGTGTGATCAAGATAAGTACACATAAACATCCGAAGGTCAATGGCAGGTGACTCACCACTTTCACCATGTTGTAGAAGGGATATGAATAGTTTCCTTTGGAGGAAACTTAATCCTTGAAGCAGTGACATCAAAGAAGCCATTATTTTATTTAATTTACTAGATAAGCATAAAAGGATCTAACAAAAAATATGTGTTTCTTCTTTGAGTTGTTAATAATTCTCTTGGAATACAGATGATGGATTTCAGAAAATATATTAAAAGTCAGTCCAAGTACTTGACTCATGTCAACACAGACCCACATTAACCAAGAACAAGAACTTCTGAAACAATTGTGTTTAATTTATTTGAAAATTCAGTTGATTTTTCACAAGAAAACTGGGTAGCTTGGCAGATTACAGGTTACGTTGCTCTACTTAGTTTGCCTCTAGAAATTAGAATCCTTTATTGAAACAGAAGCAGGATATCAAGCTTTTAAAAGAAACAAAAATGAAATTGTTTCTGAACACCTTTGAAATTTCTTTTCACTGGTTTTTCTTTTTTTTTTTTTCTTATAAACTGCCAATTTGATCAATTCAAATTTTCTGGATGGCAGAGCAAGTCTTAAAACTGAAATTCCAGGACCTGGGGTGGTGGCTCAGTGGTAGAGTGCTTGCCTAGCATGCATGAGGCACTGGGTTTGATTTTTCAGCACCACATATAAACAAATAAATAAATAAAGGTCCATCAATAACTAATAAAATTTTTAAAAACCCTGAAAGCCCATACTCTTTTTCTTTTCTTACCTTCAGAAAATATCACATTTATCTTTTCCCAAATAAAGCAGTCTACCACACTCATTTCCATAACTGTTAGAAAACTAGTCCAGACTCTACATTCTTGGATCTAGACTTCAGAAATACCTGCTTATCAGTGTTGTTAATATCAGCTTCTAAATGCATTTGTTGATTCACCCATCTCTCATTAATGTATATATTTTTTGAAAATTTTTTATTCTGTTATACATATACAGCATGATTTTTAATGTCTCTGGTTGTACACAAAGCATATTCATATCATTAGTGTCTTCATACATGTAGTTAGGGTAATGATGTCCATCTCATTCCACCATCTTTTTTATATCCCTTGCCCCCCCTTCCTCTTTCTCCCCTTTGCTCAATCCCCAGCACTACCCAAAAAAAGTAAAATTCCTAATGTACGCATTTTTAATTGACTTAAAAATCCATCAACTATGTACGAAGAATTCTACTAGCTTGGAGAAATGGAGGCAGTGTTCTTTGAAACCTGGGACCCTAGAGGATCTCAGATCATAGTGGAGAAGAGACAGGTACACAAGCTGTTACAAACAGGTGTGACAAGAAGACAATGTATGAAAGAATGCCATAGAAAGAATGCAGACTTTTATGTGCTTGGTCACTGTTGTATTTTAGCACCTTGAACGCTAAGGCCTATATTATTTGGTGAACAGGTGATGAAGGCATGGAAGGAAGAAGGACGAAGGATGGATGGAAGGGTCAAGAATGGCTTTGCAGAAAATCAATCCATATGTAGGTTGAAGACTATAAGTATATAAATGAGAGAGATAGATTTACAACAGATTAGCATAGTACTGAAAATTTGAATAGCACTTTCAAGTTCAGGGTATGGGTATATGGGCTTGTGTGACAGAGAAGAATGTCTGTGGTAAAATGACAGAATGAAATCTGGGAAGTTAAAAGAAATCACAACATGAAAGACTTTCCATGCTTCACTGAGAAATGTGGCTTGGGTAGGCAATTTAAACACACAGAAAGATTTTAAGCAGGAAATGAACATGATCTGATTTATCAGTTGAGAGAAGAATAAGGCTACTGGGAAGAGAAGAATTTGAGGGTAGTGGCAAGGGGATGGTTGAAACTACCGACTTGGTGATACAGATTGATAAGAAAAGTACTTTTCCCTTTTAGAATTCCTGAGACTTGAGAAGTGTGTATAATGGCTAGGACCAAACATACTAAAGGCACACTGCTTAGGGTTGAACTCAAGCTATGTCACCAGCTGGGTAACCTGAGAAAAGTTGCTTGACTTCACTGAGTTTCAGTTTACTCATCTGAAAACGGACATGTCACTAACAGTGCCTGCATCATACAATTGTTTGTTATGTGCATTAAGTCAGTTTGTGAAGGGTTCAGGAAAGCAACAATAGTGTTTGTTAAATTGGTTAAAGGAAAGTCTCTTATGTTATTCCCAATAACTTCATTTAAAATTGTCCAGACATGTTTAAATGTTCTCTTTTTACCTCTGCAAAACTATATATGTATGGTTTTATTTTCTGAGAAGCTAAAGAGGGAAGTTCAAGGTTCATAAGGACTCTAAAAGCAGAGAAAATGAGGAGCCAGAGGAGTGTTCCTCACATGTATCAACAGAACTGCCAGAAAAACATCTGGCAGGAATTGATCTATAAGTGAAAAAAGTGGGCTTGATCTTGCCTGACCCAGGCCCAGAGTGAAAATGGCTTATGATGGCATGAACCTTCCCATCCCCCTACATCCCCTTGCTCCCCATATTCCTACTTCAGAACCATCAAACATCATGGTTACTGAACTGGAAGAAAAAAATCAAAGCAGGAGAGAGCCCACATTTCCCTCCCTACTGTGTTAGCTTCTCATCACTGTGACCAACACATTCAACAAGAACAACTTAGAGAAACACAGTATTTTAGACCCTTGGTTTCAGAGGCTTGGTCCACTCTGGGCTGGTTTCACCGCTCTGGGCCTGAGGTGAGGAGGAGCATCTTGGCTGCAGAAGAAAGCCACTCGATCAATGGGGGCTAGGAAGAGGGAAAGGGGAAGGGGCCGCCGGGAAAATGGATCCTTCCAGGGCATGCTCCTAGTGACCCACCTACCTACAGTTACCACCCAGTTGATCATTCAAGGTATTAACTTATCTAATGGTCAATTCACTGATTAGGTCATGATTTTCATAATTTAATCATTACAGCTCTGAACATTCCTACAACAATAGGAGATTTGGGGGATTTCTCGTATCCAATCCACAACAAAATTTCATGTCTGTATCAATCACAATGCAAAATATATTCAGTCTGTTTCCAAGACTCTGAATAGTCTTAGCAGTTCCAGCCTTGCCCCCAATTCCAAATCCAAAGTCTCCTCTGAAACTCAAGGAAAACTAACTCTTGGCTGTGAATCCCTGCAATAATCAAAAGTAAGACACAGCTGGGTACAGTGGTGCATACCTGTAATTCCAGCAACTCTGGTGGTTGAGTTAGGAGGATTATGACTTCAAAGCCAGCCTTAGCACATATGAGTTCAACCCCTGGTACCAAAAAAAAAAAAAAAGCAAGTTACATATATCCAATATTCAATATAAAATGGCACAGGATAAACAGCCCCATTCCAAAAGGGAGGAATAAGGGCACTGAAGGAATAAGGAACTCAAACAAGATTGAAATCTTGGGAAAACAAGTCCTGTAGCTCCAAGTCCAGCATCTGTGGAACATGGTGGTGAGACATGATCTCCAAAGGGCTTTGACAGACCCACCCCTTTGACCATGCTGGTTGCAACACTATGACCTCGCTCTTAGCCTTGGTCTCACCAAGCCAGCAGTTTTCCTCAGCAGAAAGTCCACATTACTGGTGTTCCTTAATTCCTGGGGTCTCCATTTCAGCTTCAGCTTCACCCTCAAAGTTTCATGCATCACCTTCTCAGAGGAAGCCCACAGAGATTTCAGCTCTGCTGTACTTTGCTTGACCTCTCCGGTCTTCCTTTGAAATCTTGGTGTAAGCCTCCTTGATCTCCTAACTCCAGCATCCTACATTCTTGCAGAACCAGCACTCCATGGATGATATCAGTGTCTGCCACCAGCTTGAGCAGTAGCTGGACCCCCTTGGACCATGGCTGCAGTGGACTCTTAAGTTCCTCCATGGCTGAACATGGTCAAACAACTTCCTAGACCCTCCTTTGTAAGCAGAGAGCTCCCCCAACTCTTCTTAAAGGAATCATTACTTTTACATGCTTGAGCCTATGACATGTATAGTTGTGGTAATTCCCTGGATATCCTTAAGGCATCTTTCCTATTGTCTCTGTACAAAGTACTTTAGTCGCTGTGATTTCTTCAACAGCCACAATCTCCTTCTCCCCAGTTTTACACACATTTTTCTGTTCAACCTGAAATATTTTTTTTTACCATGTTTTTGTTGTTGTTGAAGTCTGGTACTGAGGATTGAACCCAGAGGTGCTTTACCTCTGAGCTATATCTCCAAACCTCTTTGAGACAGGGTCTCGCTATGTTGCTGCAGATCTTCATATGTTACTGTGATTCACCTTGAATTTGCTGTGTTCCTGTCTCAGCCTCCCAAGGCACTGAGAAAATCCTTCTTCTCTGATTTCTGCTACCAATTTCCCAGTAAACCTGGCTAAAAGCTGCCACTGTCTGAATGCTATACTGCCTTGAAGTTTCCTTAGACAGATTTATTAATCCATCACCTTTCAATTTGGCCTTACAGAAAGTCTCATGATATGGGGAAAATGTAACCAAGTTCTTTGCCAGAATATAACATGAATGGCCTCTAATCAAATTCCATATAGTGTTTTCATTACCTTCTGAAATCTCACAAGTACAGTTGTCACTGTCCACATTCCTATCAGCATGCTGACTCTTTTCATTAAACTTTGTTTATAACATTCTAAGGCTTCTCCAGCCTGCATCTCCAAATTCTTCTATATTCCTCCCCCAAACCAGCTCCAAAGACTTCAGAAACAACACAGTCATTTTAGTCACAGTGACAGATACAAATTTCTGTGTTCGTTGTTCATTGCCGTGACTAAAATATCTGACACAAACAACTTAGAGGAGGAAAAGTTTATTTTGTCTAATGGTTTCAGAAGTTCAGTCCATGGTTGGCAGGTTCCATCACTTTGGGCCTGAGGTAAGGGAGAGCATCATGGTAAAAGGGTTGCAGTGGAGGAAAGCCACTCAGCTTATGACAGCCAGCAAGCAGAGAGAAATGTGAAGGGGACTCAGGAAGGCAAGCCCTTCTGGAGCACACCCCCCGTGAACTAACTTCTTCCAGTTATGCCTTACTTGTCATAGTTATCATCCAGTCAGTCCATTCAAATGATTAGTCCATCAAATGAATTTATTCACTGATTAGTTACAGCTCTCATTATCTAATCATCATAAATCTGAATATTCCTTTATCATCAGGACCTTTGCAGGAAACCTCATATTCAAACCTTAACAATGTCTATATATGAGACTGGACATTTTAAGTACTGAAATGAGACTATTTTATGACTTAAAGTGATCTTAAGTCTGTGGCTTGCATTCTTCAAAGTCCTGTAACTTCCCTCTTTTATACAGAGGCAGGAAGAAATCTCATTCACTGAACAATCTAAAAAAAAAAAAACAGAAAAGGAGGAAATAAATTTGCTCTGTGAATTGCATCCTACGAATTGCCCTGGTTTGGGGTACTGGTTACAGTTTTGTTTTTTAATTTTGTCTTCTGTTTTATCCATTTGCACATTTAACTCCCACAAACCTACTCCTTGCTCTATATAACACTCAGCAATTTTATTTCCAGACCGTTTCTCATGCCTTTCTCTCTCAAGTGACTTGAAAGTACTTGTCACATTCAGGACTTCAAACAAGCACTCCATTATTCTAATGATGTCAACAATCCCTTTGATCAGTTTTCTTAACCTGCCATCTTGGATAGATTTCAGAGAGAGTGTTTGAATTTGTGAAAATGTCCCACGAATTTTGAATGAATGTAGGAATTATATCTTTGCTAGATTCTTAAATGAGGAATAGAAGGGAAAAAAAAGGTAAAGAAAATGTTTCTTCATTCTTAAAAACATCCTCCCTTACAGGCTGAAATAAATCAGAAATATGCATGCTCAGGTTTTTACAGAATCTTGAAGAAGATGAAGTTTTCTTCCCTGAACTTACTATTTATTTTTTCTTCTTTCCTCCACATTTTGATCCTGTAGTAATAGAAGATGTTGGTATCAAGCATATATTCCTTAGACTAATGAGTTACCTCTCCCCAGAAGTTTTCATTTTTAAGCTTTAGGGTTATGCCCTCATAAATCAATTTCCAGACGTAGACAACCAGGAGGGAAATGTTCTTCATTGTTAGTGGAGGTTTCTGAACTCATGAAATTTAATTATCTAGACTGTGCCTGTCAACCTATAGAACAGGTTTATGTTTTCAGGTGGTATTATAAATATACATATGTATTAAATTTTTAAGTGCACCTAAGTTCTTACCCATTCTCTCAAAGAATCATACAGAACTGTCGAGTAAATGCACGGTTACCAGGGTTCTGGTTGGTTTGCAGAAATTGAACCATGCTGGTGGTTGTAGGATTTCCATTCATGGAGGGATCTGCCAGATGTACCCTCTTCATTGTGTCTTTGAGTTGTTATTCTGAAAATTCTACTCAAGTGCTTCTCCCTTCAGTCCTTCTCTAGGATTAACTGTTTTTCAGAGTTGAAGGAGTCATCCTTCGATGGCTTTCCATTGTGAGTTAAAAAAAACATATCAGTTTCAAGGTGCTTTGCATTCCAATCGTTATTTCTTTTCCCCAGGAAAACAAGGACTGTGCTTTTCCTTCATCTAATCCACAGTAACTACATCTATTAGCTCCAATTCATAACTTCACACAAATGCCAACAAGTATCTATTAATAGGGAGGAGAGTTTCTAGAGGGAACAGACTTTAAAAATAAAGAGCTATTTATAGATGTCCAGATGTTTTTCTGACTTTCTATTGCACTAGTGGAGTGCACAATTATTGTGCTGAGATGGTCCACTTCCCAGCAGTGCAGAGATGCTCCTTCTATTGGAGAAAAGCATCCCTTCTTCCTGAGTGAAGATTCCTTTCAAATCTATGAACAGACAGCTCATGCTGACAACACACGAGGAAATGAATAAAGGAAAAAAATAATGGAAAAAGTCCATTTTAATCAAACGGAGTCCCTGACTTACATTAATTTTAAGTAAGAGTCTTTGGATCTGTTAAAATAAATTGAAAAAAAAAGATAACTTGAGGAAATAAACGAGTTCTCTTGCCACTAACTCAGTGATGGTATTGATGGCATTACACTGGGGACACAGGACTAAATGAAAAGAGATATAAAATCAAGCCTTGTAAGCTGACTTAAGATTTGATGTAATTAAGAAATATATCTACTAAGGAGTGTGATTATACACACTTACATAGATACATCATGTTCTCTGATTATTCCTGAACCACCTGCCTTATGGATTTATTGGTAGACATATTTCATCTGGCTCTTTGGAGCTGACTTTTGCATAATCCCTGATGTCTCATTGCCTGGCCTTGAGACTGATGTTCTTTGGTTGTTGTTGTTGTTGTTTGTTTTGTTTTGTTTTAGTACCAGGGACTGAACCCACTGGGTTACATCCCCAGCCCTTTTATTTATTTTTAATTTTGAGACAGAGTCTCATTACACTACTTAGGGACTTGCTGAGGTTATTGAGGTTGGCCTCAAACTTGGGATCCTCCTGCCTCAGCCTCCTGAGTTGCTGCAGATGTATGCCATCACACTAAGCTTTTCAAAAAATTATATATATATATTTAAGGTGTACAACATGATGTACATTTGCAAATGCATGTAGTGAAATGATTGTTACATGTAAGCAAATTCATGACCTTCTATGGTTACCTTTTTTTTTTTTGATGTGGTAATAGCATCTGAAATACATTTACTCTCTTGGTACATTTTCACCATACAATACAATATTTTTAACTATAGTCCTCCCGCAGTCCATTAAATCTCTAGGCTTATTCATTCTACATAATGTAAACTCTCTGAGTTTCTTTTTTTCCTACTATAATTGAGAAAATAATTATATCTATTTTATAAGGTGGTTTTTATTGTCAACTTATAAAAACACTCAAGAACTGAAAAATGTATGGCAAGCACAGTGTAAATATTATTAGTCCTTGCTATACTGTAATATTCACCAACAACTCTGTCACTTCTCAGTAATTGATAGATCTCTTTCTATGGTGATATATAAAGAGTTATCCTCAGTTAAAATACCTATTCTATTCAAATAAAATTATCCCATATTCTGTTAGGACATCTGTACCTACAATTTAGGTACAACATTAACACTATATTGTTTTAGTTACTGTGACTTTTGACAGTTATAAGACCAGATAAAGAAAGTAACATATTTATTCTTACATTCGTGTAACTAATAATTATTGCATCTCACTTTATGTTGAAATTGTCATTGCTCCAGGAAATGTATTAATGAGAAAAGAAGAATATATTTTTTAAAAAGGTTCACGATGATTTTTAGTAATTTATTTTACCATTGGTAATTTTAAAATAATTTACAATTGCATAAAAGAAGAATTATATTAAAATTATAGCTTACTTTCAAGAAATATTGCCATTTTATTACTCAAAAAAAATTTGATCTCTCCATTCCATCTATATTTCAAATTCATTGCCATAAACTATATACTGTGAGTCCTTCATTCTTTTTACTCTTACCTGCCTTTCTAGTTAAATATTTTTTTCTTTTTCCAAATGCTTTATAATATTTTTGTTTGGATTAGTTGGGGATACAGTTTCCAGTGGCATCTGTATATCCTAGGAGTTTGTAAAATTTTTTTTTTGTAACACACATTTATTAATGTTATTTTAACATATTACCTTTTTCTTGTGTAATTATTTTCATCATTTTTTTCTCATTAGTGAAGGACTACATACAAAGATTATTAATATCTTCTTCACTTATAAAAATAAGTTTTTAAAGTTTATTATGAAAAATCATACAAGGATTAATTTTCAACATCTTCCAACCATAACCCAATTTTAAAAAAACTTAGAAATTCTCAGAAGATAAAAATAAAAGGAAAAATTAAGAAAAGTTAAAAAAAAGTTAACAGTACTGATAAAGCAGAATTTGATGCAAAATGCATAAGTAGGACAAAATAATAATTTCTTGTTATTAAAAGTTATAAAGTAATATATGCCATTTTGCCAGTAAATGAATGGAACTAGAGACTATTATGCTAGGTGAAATAAGACAATCCCATACAATCAAAAGCTGAATGTTCCCTCTGATATATGGATGCTAACACACAATAAGGGGGTATAGAAGTTCATTGGATTAGACAAAGGGGAATAAAGGGAAGGGAGGGAGGATGGGAATAAGAAAGACAGTAGAATGAATTGGACATAACTTTCCTATGTTCATATACAAATACATGACCTGTGAAGCTCCACATCATGCATAACCACAAAAATGGGAAGTTTTACTTCATGTGTGTAAAATATGTCCAAATACATTCTATTGTCATGTATATCTCAAAAGAACAAATAAAAAATAGAAAAAAAATCACATCATAAAAAAGCATTATGTAGTAAAAGAAGAGCAAACTTAGAAGCAACAAAGAGCATTGCATTAAAATACATAAGATGAAAAGTGAAAAAATTACAGAAGAAATGGATGAACATTCAATGTAGGCACACAGGTTCAATATAGTACCCTCAGGTAATAAAAGATTGCAGAGAATTTATCCAAAAATAGTCTGTTTAAATCATAAAACAACCCTAAGGATTTCAAAAAAAAGTATTTTTTTTCAAACTATGTTATAACCCAAGTCCAATATTACCCATAATCTAACAGTAAATGTATGATTTTGACACGTATCTAAAGATTCAAAAATCTTCTACAAACTAGTGCCAAAGAGGAAATTAAAATGATAATTACAAAATATTTAAGATATGGGAATATATTAAAGCATAAAGCATACCAACAAGCTCATAAAATGGTAAAATATTACACACAAAGATTTAATAATTTAAAGGAGAAAGGACAATAAATGAAGCACAGCTTCGTGTTGAACTAGACAATCTTCAGAATGTCTGCCATGCTCACACTCTGATGTGAGGTGAGCCACCTGCTCATAGGTCCTACTGTCCACACAGTGCAACTCGGTACCATGTATCCTTCCTCAGACAAGGCAGCTAAGTGGACCAGAGACATTTGTGATCACTGAGCTGCACATACTTAGGTGGGACAGTGATCAGTGGAAGCCAATGCAAAAAGAGGAATGGAACCAATACACATCATGTTGGGTTATCACACTAATCCCATAAATCTGTACAATTATTATGTGTCAATTAAAAATACTCTCTGAAGTCGGAAAAAATAAAAAAAGATGAACAGAACTGATGAAGCTCTTCTTTAGGTGCTTAAACATCGCAAGATGTAACAAGCTTCTGTCATTCTAGCTACTGGTTTTTATAGTTTCCAAATGGGTTAAGAAAGTGGAAACCTGATAGTCCTGTGTGTTGAGAGATGGGTGGAGATCTGAAACACAGATTATCTTGGTGCTGACTTGCTAAAAAAGAAAAAAAAAAATCCTGAGCGAATAATTATGGGATAGCTACTTGCTTTCCACATCAGTGTTTCTTCTAGAGACCATTTCTACCAATTAGCAGGACACCATAGGGGGCCAAATTCCTTTCTTCTCTCAACAATTTATGAGTTTCCTATTAAAAAAGTAAAACATATGGTGGATTATCAAAGAATCTCAAAGCATGTCTCTCAAAGATATACTATTACCCATTGAAGGAAAGAGACTTCTCTTAAGAAGTCTTCCTCATCTTTAGTCAAAAGTGCAATTAGTAGTTTCTGCCTTATGATCTTTCAAAAACTATTTAGCAGAATGTTGGAAGAAAACATACCAAGCTAGTGTGCTGCAATATGAATTATTTAGCTATTCACTTCTTCCTTTTGTTTTACTAATTCATTTGCATTTTTCTTTATAAAAATGCATGTAATACAAAAGGAGTGAAATCAATACTAGGTGACAAACAGAATAAATGAACAGAAGATAATAAAACTAGATGTTGAAATAGACAGTAGAAAATGTGTACTGTGCAGTTGCTAAAGGTGAGCTGAAAATTTATCTGTTTGTTCCATCACCAACCAAAAACAAAAAACAAAAAAGCAAGAAAATAACATCAGCTTTAAAAAGCATATTGTTTTCCAGATACAAACAAACTTCATATTTGGGAGAATTCATGTTTTTCCCTTAGATTGGCAAGAGTTCTTTTCTTTCTGTGTGAGAAAACACCTTCCAAGGATGCTTCCTTGGCTACACGTGTTACTGTACAATAACAATGAAGAGCTGATTGAGAGACCCTGAGACAAAATAATGAGAATTATATTCTTACAAGTTCCTGCAGCACACTAAGATGTGTTAATGGCATAATTGAAAGAGCAGTTCAATAGAAACAATTCTAAAATGATCAAAAAGCAGAATACATGGTAGCATCTCAGAATGTCCACTTAGGTTTACATGATGTCAAGTTCTCAAGTATAAACTGGGAATCAGCATCAGATCAGCTTGCCTAAGTTACAGTTGATGGCTTGAGCACACAGAGGGTAACAAAATAGCTGATGTAACCACACTGCAGGTGAGTGAGGTCTTTCTTTCTCCATCATTGATCTCACTCTCTCTCTACCTACAGATTTTGAAAGAACCTTGTGCCACACTGTTGGGACATGGCTCTCGGCAGCTTCAAACTTACTTCATATTCACTTGTTGACCTGTCCACCATGCAAAGGAATGATTTGGAATGGGTCAATCCACATGACCAACTATTAACAATTCGTAAACCAGAGTATCAGAGTCATGAAATAATACTAGATCATTTGTAATAGTTGTGTAGGAATGGAACCAGCAAACTGTTCTGCAGTAGGAGGGATGGACTTAGCAAGACACGGCTACTGGAAAAACCAGTGTGAGATCCATAATCAATTGGATTGGTGCTAGTAATGACACCCATTTCAAATGCTATGAGAACTGAATATGGATATGCTGTGCAAAGTGTAAAATGGTATATGAAAGACCAAACAGTATTTATTCTGATATTTTTGTATTTTAAAAAAGAAAAGAGGTTAGAAAAAGAATTCAGAGGAAAAACTGCTTTGTCCAGGAGGAGACAAAGCTGCTTTTCTGTACTCTCATGTGACTTATGAGCAAGTCACTGAGATGCTAATACTCTGAAAATGAAGAAGTCCCAGAAGTATACTATGGACCATCAGGAAGATGAAAACTGGGTGACATTACTTATAGAACAGTATTTGCAGTCCCCTCAAAGTCACGTGTGGTATGAAAAGAAGACCAATGACAGCACATGGTTAGACTTTTACTAAAGAAATAGTTCTGCCAGTCATGGTGATACATGCCTGTAATCCTAGCGGCTTGGGAGGCTGAGGCAGGAGGGTCACAAGTTCAAAGCCAGCCTCAGCAACTTAGTGAAGCCCTGAGCAACTTAGCGAGAACCTATCTCAAAATACAGAAAGGGCTGGGAATGCAGCTCAGTGATTAAGTACTCCAGGTACCAAAATCCTGGGTAGCCTAAATAAGTAAATAAATAAATAGTTCTATGTGTACAGGTTGAAAGTTTGTTTTTTTTAAATTAAATCTATCTTTGAAAAACCATTCCCTAAGGATTCTAGAAAGAGAATGGCTTTACTCTCTTATTTCCATGTGGCTGTGTTCCCAAAGGCGCTGTGAGGGAGAAAATATGCAGTCAAAGTAATTTTTTAAATAGTGCTCGGAGGACATCAAGGCAAGGGCATACTTAACAAAAGTGTGCCATGCCTTACAATGTAAAGCAGAATTCTTGACCTACATTTTAAAAATGGTTTAATAGGAAAAAAGCTATAGCTTTACTGCAGAGACACATATTGCAATGTCCTCTGTCTCCTTTGCCAACAAGGAAGAATTCCTGCCTGATGCAACAATGAAATTTGAAAATAGACTTCAAATTTGAGGTATCATCTTAGATTACCTCATGATAAATGACATAAGCACAAGTCATCACAATGTTTGCAGAGGAAAAGACTTCATGCGAATGGTGGGTTTTTGTTATATCTAGAAAATATGCTTTTAAATATTTAATTAATTAATTTATTTATTGCATTTCTCCTTCAAGCAAATCCATTTCTAAGTACCAGAACCCCATTGAGAAAATTCAATTACTATACATATAGTGTAAATATCAGTAGGAGAGGGTCCCATCTCAAGGGACTTGTAGCCTAAGGCAGTTGGTAGACTTAGGAAAAAAGTCTCACTTAGTTGGCCTTTAAAAATAGTTGTCTTTATTCTATGGCACAAGAATTGAAACCAAGAATCAATAAATGGGATGGATTCAAACTAAAAAAACTTCTTCTCAGCAAAAGAAACAGTCCGTGAAGAGAGAGCCTACAAAACGGGAGCAAATCTTTACCACAGATTTCTACATCAGATAGAGCACTAATCTCTAGGATATATGAAATACTCAAAACCCTTAACACACACACACAAAAAAAACAAATAACCCAATCAATAAAGGGCTAAGGAACTGAACAGACATTTCTCAGAGAGGATATAAAATCAATCAACTAATATATTTAAAAAAATGTTCAACATCTCTAGCAATTAGAGAAATACAAATCAAAACAACTCTATCATCTCACTCCAGTCAGAATGGCAGCTATTATGAAGACAAACAACAATAAGTGTTGGCGAAGGGAAAAAGACACACTCATACATTGCTGGTGGGACTGCAAACTGGTGCAGCCAATATGGAAAGCAGTATGGAGATACTTTAGAAAATTTGGAATGGAACCACCATTTGACTCAACTATCCCACTCCTCGATTTATACCCAAAGGTCTCAAAAACAGAATACTACAGGGACACAGCCATATCAAAGTTTATAGCAGCACAATTCACAACCAGTGGAACCAACCCAGATGCCCTTCAGTAGATGAATGGATAGGGAAATTTTGGTATATATACACAATGGAATATTATTCAGCATTAAAAGAGAATAAAATCATGGCATTTGCAGGTAAATGGATGGAGTTGGAGAATATAATGCTAAGTGAAGTGAGCCAATCCCCAAAAACCAAAGACGGAATGTTTTCTCTGAAATAAGGATGCTGATTCATAATGGGGTTGGGTGGGGGTAGCATGGAGGAAGGAGGAATTTTAGATAGCGTAAAGGGAAGGGAGGGGAAAGGAAAGGCTATGGGGGTAAGAAAGATGGTGGAATGAGTTAGACATCATTACCCTAAGTACATGAATGAAGACACAAATGCACTATATGTGTAATATGAAATGAATTGTATTCTGCCTTCATATATAACAAATTAGAATAAATAATTAATTTAATACAAAATAGTTGTCTTTGGTTTTGATTGACTAGTAGAATTTTAATTGAAAATAAAAGGAAGAAAGGTATTTTTAATTGAGGAAATTTTACCTATATAGTGTCACAGAAACTTGAGAATGTGAGTTGAAACCAGGAGACAGGATGAGGATGGTAATTTCCAAGAGTCTCTTATTAATAAAATGATGCTCAGGAATGAACCTTACAATGACCAGCACTCCAAGCCCCCTCCATGGTGCATTTGGGGAGCTATGGTTCTCAATTTGCATCAAAATAGTCACTAGTGACCTTCAGTGAAAATAGTGTCTGTTGAAGAACTGACAATTTGAGCCAACCTACTGTGTTTTTCCATGAGGATCAGCAAAATTCAAGACTGTACTTTATGCTCAAACTGGACAATCAATAAATGTGCAATGCCAATATATTCAAGAAATCACATCCATTGGAACATGGAAAGTTCTGAATTTCTAGCACAAAGTGTCTCTGGTTGCACTTTTGAAGTTCAGACTTCAAATATTACTGGGGCTCCCCACACATTTTTTTGTTTTTTAGTTGTCACCTTGTAAGAAGTGCTTGCTGAGTTTAAAGGTACTGCATGTAACCGCATCTCATTAGTCATTTTTGCACGTTTCTTATCTGATGTTAACACTGACTTCAGTTCTTCTTCCTAGCCCCGCTTCAACTGCTGCAGAACTTCCACCAACAACCAAGAACGCACTTAGGTTCTTGGCAATCCCTGAGGCCCAGATGCTGTATAATTTTTAACAGTTAATTCATTACTAATGTTATCCTAATGCCAATACTTCTGAAGAAGTTTGTAAAACAGAACCTACTCATAGGATGATTATTGTCTCACTAAATACAGAGTTGCAACAAAGGTAACTATGTGAACATTTTCATCCCTAACTATTGACTCGGTCCTTCATTGAAAATAGGTGATTATTTTTCAAGTATGTGCACATTGAGAACTCATATTAAAATGTTTGGTTTCTTTGAAGACATAAAATAATTTTTCCTAGAGCTAAAATGTCTTCAGATCAGCAACTAAAAATCAATGGTGTTTTTGAGGTATATTTCCTCAATTGTTTATTCTTCTGAGTTAATGATGCTACCTTGAACTAGTGAATAAATGTTTTATACCTCCAAAATTCCTTCATTTCAAAGAATATAAATTATGAACCAATTGTGTCCTGACAATGTACAGTGGCAGGGTAGTATAAATAAATGATTACCACCTCTGAATTAAGTAGAGAATTAGACTGGTGATACACATTAAAGTGGACGACTCTTTATAATAATTGGAATTAAGACATTTCCTTCTAATGAGAGTGACTAACTCCCTGGTAGCTGCTACCTCATGGCAGCTACTTTCCTTTGATCTTCAGTTGCAGCCTGGGAGCCCTCTACAGAGCAGCTCCCGGGCACATGGGCTGCCCAGTGAGCTGATGAAGCTGGCAGCCTATGAAACCTAAGCGCCATTTCTGTCCTGCAGTGTGCATAAGCAGAAAGTACAGCACCAGTTTCAGTTTTCAGAGACTTGGATGTGATCAACCACAAGATGACATAATTATTGATTAGCCCTTACCCATAATGTTTCTTCTTAATTGATTTGAAAGATCTGAAAACACTTGAATGCTGAAACTATCAGATATGACACGGTGATTTACTCCAATGCTTGTGACCAAGATTAAACTGGGCTCAAAGGCTCTTTTCTTCTCTTTTGATTTGAAACATTTACTCCCTTCAATGGTATGAACTGTGGGTCTTGGGAGACTCTTTCTAGTTCCTTCTGGTTTTTCTCTTTTACCATGGTCAATATCCCTAGAAGGCTAGGATCCCTCAAACAGGTCATTGAATGAATTTTACAAATACAAGATCATGAATTAATAGTTTCCCTTATTTGCATGCTACATCAAAGCAAAATCTGCCTCCCTCTTCTCTTCTTATCTCAATTTAGCAAAATCAGTAGTTTTAATGATGCATTTGTGAATGAACTATTGTGCAGTGAACTAGTTTTAATAACTGTTGTCCATGAAACTATTACTTTATATCTTGGACTGAAACATTCTGAAGTAGGGCCCAGTCTTTGGGACTAGACAGCCTGGGTTTAAACTGCGACTTGCCACTTAAGAGCTATATAACCTTGGACAAGTTACCTAAACTTGATGTGCTAAATGGGCATAATATTAGTACCCATATTGTGGGTTGTTGTGAGAATTAATTGTAACAAGAAGAGGCAAGCTTGATATAAAGAACAATTTTTCTCAGTCTGCACCTGTGTGCTCCTGCTTAATTCCAACCATTTCACCAGGGAAACATTGATTGTAAGGACACACTCAAGAAAAATGTGAAAATTGATCAGAGTAAATTCATCTCCACTTCCAAAATAATCAAATAACCTATTTAGTGATGGTGTATTAAAGCATTACATTATTTGGTGAAATAACACATCTTATATTAATATTTGAAGAAGATATAATTTGACAAATTTTTTGGAAATAGGAAATATTTTTATGAACAATTGGAACTTTTAAATCTGATGGTAAAAAAGCTGATATTTTCTAAAAATTGATTGTTTTTGCATAGATCATATGCAAATTATTATATATTCATTTCACCTTTGTATAATCTAGTAGATCATGGTTCTTTCAATATAGAATTTTTTTGCAACAAAAATGTTTTAGATTTAATTTTTCAATAAACTGAACAGTTTGTGATGGAAATTTGAGCTCAAATTTCTATTTTATGAAACTTTTTCTGAACAAAAATTATAGTTAAAAGGAAATTTAGAAAAAAAATCAAATTAGGAAGTGAAGTGATTCTTTTTCAGATATACATAATCCACAACTGAACAAAGCATTAATGTTATAATACTGGATTAAAGCAATATATGTCATCCAGTCAACATTTATGAAAACTAGTTCACTGAACAACTAGTTATAATTCTGTGGGGGAAATAGTGACCCTATTTGATTTTCAAAATAGCCCTTGACCTAAATTCATGTTTTAAACTACACAGATTGAAAATGGGACATTGTGAATAAAAAGAATTAGCATTAGATCTGTTTTTTTGCAGGAAAATTAAAACACCAAAATAGTAGTAATTTTTTCATGTGTATCAATGCTTCGAAATTTAAAGGGGTTGTTTAATACCACATTTACTGGCTAAGGAATTACACTCATTCTGGGAAATGAAATGTCAAATGTGAAACATATAGGCACTCTTTATTCATTCCAGCCATCTAAGATTGATCTATTAATCACCTGTCTATCTATCTATCTATCTATCTAATTGTTGTTATACAATAATACATATATTTCCATTGAATGGAAATGTATTTTATAAAAGCAAAAAATGTTGAATTCTAATGGAGGCATTTTAAATTAGGGGTTATATTTAATTGTTTAATCTAATTTATGACTTGGTCAGTAACACACTGAAGGAAATTTGAGTTCATTTAACAGCCACTGTTAAAATTATTGTTTTCAACCCTAAGTTGGAAAACAGATCAGAAAGATAATATGTTATTACATATCCTAAAAATGACAAAGTACCCCATTAAGTAAATATATTATAAGAAAAGAATTCAGGACAAAGTGGATTTTTATAAATATCATATATATTTAAGTGAAATAACAAGACATTTAGAAAATTTTGACAAACCTGAGAAATCAAATCTGTAAATAAACTCCTGATTTTCACACTTAAAATTGGTTTTCAAAGGTTTTTTATTTACCCCAATTTGAGTATAGCATGTTGACTCTTTCCCTAAGGTATTAAAATGAACTGTCAAATTTCTTGCTTGTAGTCAAGTGCCATTATCCTGATACCTAAAAAACCAGTGTTCCTTGATTGTCATTTGCCCTGTTAACCTATCCCAAATCATAAAATTCATGTGGAATCAGCTTCTTCCAAAATGACTTGATGTTCAAGGCCTGTCAAGTCACACTGCTGCCACGCTGCCATAATCTGTGTGATACCATTGTTAACAAACTGGTCTCCCTTCCACCTCGCCCCATCTTTAGATTGTAAGTCATACCATTAAACATTCACAATATCAAGAGATATGTCCAGGCCAGCTCATTACTATTAATTCCCCTCCCATTTCTGGCTTAGATTTCTTGGGTTCTTAATATAAGTAATATCTACTGCTCTCTTCCAAGAAGCAAAAAAGTTATCCAAGGTCCTCATCTCTTTCTATTTAGGAACCCCCAGGGCTGATCTGATGATTCTTGTTTTCATACCACTGCCTCTTGCTGGATACTCTGTCTCTCCCCATTCATTCTTTAGTCCCCATTCTCCTTCTCCCTGCTTCCAGAGGTACTCTGTCTTACCACTTCCTGAGTTTGGGGAGGATTGGGCAATGTCAATCAGGTTTTTTCCTGACCTTGTAAGTGAACTTGGTAGCCACCTTTTTGATATTACTGAATCAGTTAATGCTTTTGGAGGGTTTTAGCTTCACATATAATTTTTTTCTTTTTCATTCCCTGTTACCTTATTATATAGAATTCTAGATAAATTAAAATTTGTCCTCTCACAGTCTAGAAGCTAAAGGTCTGAGATCAAGTTGTTAGCAGGTCATGCTCCCTCCAAAACCTCTCAAGGAGGATCCTTCCTGCTCTTTAATTTTCTTTTTTTTATTATTATTATTAGTTGTTCAAAACATTACAAAGCTCTTGACATATCATATTTCATACATTTGATTCAAGTGGGTTATGAACTCCCATTTTTACCCCATATACAGGTTGCAGAATCACATTGGTTACACATCCACGTTTTTACATACTGCCATACTAGTGTATGTTGTATTCTGTTGCCTTTCCTATCCTCTACTATCCTCCCTCCTCTCCCCTCCCATCTTCTCTCTCTACCCCATCTACTGTAATTCATTTCTCTCCCTTGTTTTTTTTCCCTTTCCCCTCACTTCCTCTTATATGTAATTTTGTATAACGATGAGGGTCTCCTTCCATTTCCATGCAATTTCTCTTCTCTCTCCCTTTCCCTCCCACCTCTCAAATGCCGGCATTCCTGGGTTCCCAGGTGTAGCACTCCACCCTCTGCCTCTACCTTCACTCAGCCTTCTCCCTGTGTGCCTGTGTCTTCCCAAGCCATCTTCCATGTCTCCATCTTCTTGTGAGGAGACCAGTGAAATTAGCTCAAGGGTCCATCCTACTCCAGTATGACCTGGTCTTAAATATTTACACCTGTAATAACTATTTCTAAATAAGGTCACATTCTGAAGTACTGGGGCTTAGGACTTCAACATATGTTTTTGGAGGCCTACAATGCAACCCATAACATTCATCTTTATCTCTTTTTTAAAAAGATAATTCTATATTTAGTACTGTTTCAGGAGGCAGAAAAATTCTTGCATGACAAATTTCGTATGTCCCCTTGATTGTTTGATTAAATAACAGGGGTTTCTTGAACTAAAAGCATGTCTCTGTTTATTGAACACTAGAATCTCAAATTTCTGAGTCTTTCTATAACATGAGCCCTCAAGATATTGCTAATAATACTTAAATATTATGGGCAAATGGAGATAAATCTGAACTTACACAGCTCTGAAATACCAATTAACATTACATAGAATGAGAAGGTATTTTTAAAAATTTATTTTGTCATTACTCTTCCTAAAAACTGTTTGAGATAGCAATAATGTAATATTGAGTTTCAGTGTTCAAAGGAAAGAACCTTTTTGTAATAATGTAATAAAATTTTGATTCAGCAAATTACTGACTAAAGTGCCATTTTTACTGAATGCTCCTTTCTTAGTCTAGTTATGAGGACAGTTCTTTGAGTAGATGATATATAATAGAGTCATGGAAAAGGTAATAATAGCACTGAAGTGCTTGCATTGTGAAGAAGATTTAATATCAATGATAGGTTATGGAAAATATATTTAAGCACCTCATAAGTATAAATGCTGCTGCTGATGGTTCACTTACTCAATGGCTTTATTCCAAAGTGTACCATCATATTAGTCAAACACATTCTGTTATCTGAACACTGACTAAGAGACCAGTATTTCAAAATAAGATCCTACCACTATCATTAATGAATCTCCTGTCTACAGTGTCACTTAAGTAAATTAATTCATGGAGGTATAACTGTAGTTGAACATCGAATTGACAGCTCACTCATTCCTTGTTAATTAGGTGACATTTGGGAAATTACATTTGTTATAATGATTAGATAGTTATACAAGATATTTACACAAGCTATAAAAGTAGATACCCTATTGCCTACACAAAATAGAGGCTTATTAAGAGTCATCTCTTTTGATATCATTTAAGCACCAGGCATGGTTCTAAGCACTCTTATATAAATATTTTACATATATTTAATTTTTAAATTTCTTCATAAATCATATATATCTACATTCAAAACAATGACCATGTTGAATCTACCACTATGGGTACTATTTTGAGAAGTTTATAATTAAACATTTGGATATAAATAAATAAAGTAATTATAGTTTCAATTCAAGCCCTGCTCTCAGAATTTTTAATTTAGTAGGTCTAGAGTAGGGCCTCAGAATTTATATTTTTAATAAGTTCTCATAACACATTCCCAGATGAAATTGGTCTAGAAATGACAGTTTGAGAATTATTGCTATAAGTATTTGATTGGCAAAAAGCAAAAAATTCTTCCGTAATTCTAAATCTGTCTGATTCATGTATTACCCTTAAGTCTAAGAAGAAATAAAATATTTGGGTTACTCTTGCCTGCATGCACATGAATTTCTTGTGAATTATTGGAACTAAAATTAAGGAAATCATGAAACTCAGATGACAACTCTCAGTCCCAAGGTACAGAAGTTCTTAATTCAGACCCACTCATATGGCATGGGTTTTGAGCATCTGAGGAAGAAAGAAGCCTTTTGCCATCAAGAGAAAACAACCCTGCATTATTCTGAACTCACAATACACTCATTAAAGAACATTATCCAAAACAGGAGAGTATTTGATTTTTAACTGACATCAGCATGGACAAGTAGATCATCTCAGGTTAATTACACAACTTAAAACCATGCAAATACCCTTGTGTGACTACTTTTAGAATAACATATGGATTACTTTTTGATTAAGAAAAATGTTTTAGTATTTAAAAATTCAGACTGTAAGTGATTCTTCATAGTAAACACAAAATATTTTTTCACTGGATTTATATTTCCCAGCATCTCTGACATCAAATTTGACAGGGTTGAGGTAAGAGGTGGGGCAAAGGATTCATATTTGCAAAAAAGTCAAGAATTCAGCTTAGTGACATCTTAGTAACCCTCTGAGAGGGTTAGCCGCCACATGACCATGTGCACAAAAGAAATTTGTCTTGGATAAATATGGAGCAGGGCCAAAATCTAATGTTCCTCCCAGGATGTCTCTTCCTTCTTAAGGTATCCCCATTCCTGCCTTCTCCAAAATAGTGCCTGGGTACAAGGAAAAGCTAAGGTTCTCATGGCATTGGCTAATCAGAGCTTTAAATGCTGCCCATTAAATGAATGTCATGTCCTCTTTGCCTCTGGGTACCTTTAATTGACTCTAATACTGAATGTCCACAATTGATAAAAGTCACAAATTCCTTCTTCAGCCTGGGCAAAGCAGGAAAATCCAAAGGTATCAGACCCATTTTCCCTTTCTCTGTGAGACAAGGCAGTTTTCCTGACATGTATCCTCAACTTAGCTCTGTAGATCCATTCTACAGCCATTAGCCAAATTCCATTCTCACTAATCTTTTGTAACCTAAAGGGGAATTTGTGGAACATGCATGCCACTTGAGAGCTGAGATCTTTCTCAGGAACACAATCTCAGACCCACTTTCATCTAAACCTATCAGGACACATTTTCCTTCACCTGCAGCTTCTTTGTATCAGAGGATAGAGTAGGGACTTCATGGGTGTTATTCTCCCGAGTTTCATAAATACCCACTTACAGTTCTTTTATTCTCACTCTTCATACCTAAAGCAAGATCCAGGGAAATCTGGCAGTGAGGCTGCTGCTTTCCTGAGGGACCAGGAAAAAAATCTTTCCATTCTCCTTTTCTTTTCTTTCTTTTTTCTTTTTTAAGAGTATTTAAATTTTTGGAAAAAAATTAACACAGTATTGCTGTCAGAACTGCAGCTGAACTAAGTCTACAAAAACCCTTCTTTGGCAGGCAAAGGTTGAAATTGACTATGTCTGCCTTCCTAAGTATTATAATCCATATCTTCTTGAGATGATAGATATTTGTGGTTGAAAATATTTTTAAATGGTCAAATGCAAGAAAATATAAAACAGAAAAGTATATATAATATACATTAATTATATATAACGTGTGTGTGTGTGTGTGTGTGTGTGTGTGTGTGTGTGTTATAAGCTTAACCAGGTCTTAGGCCTTTTCTATTTCATTACATAATATAAATCACTATGGTGAAATCTGATACTCTATTTCATACTATAAATATGACATTCTTAATTAGTATGAAATGCTCTGCATGTTTTAAGATAATCGCAGCAATAAAATAAAAGGAAAAAAGTGTGTTGAATTATGCACAATTAGTTAATAATAGATATGGAATGAGAACTTAAGGTTTCTGAATCCACTCTAATATGCTTTATTACTTTTAATTGAATTAATTTATTTTTAAAAGAAAGAGAGCCAAGTGTCTCTACTTTTACCACTTTTACTTGACATTATAGTAGACAGCTTAATCCACTGCAGTAATTCAACAAAAGAAGGCATAAAAATTGAAAAAGAAAAAATAAAACCCATTTTAGCCATAGAAAACATAATCTAAATACAAACTTCCAAATAATCTACAAAAAAAGCTAATGAATGAGTTTAACAAGACATTATGAATACCAATATGCAAAAATAAGATATTTTCCATATATTTCCAATGTGAAACTAGAAATTTAAAAATAATGTCTTTTATAATAAGACAATGAAACCAAAAATTCATAGATATTATCTAACAAAATAATTTTAAATTCTATATGCTTAAAACTATAAAGATTGATGGGAGAAATTAATAAAACCTAAATAAATGGAAGCTATATTATGTACATAGAAACACTTGACAAAATACAGCATCCATTAATGTTCGAAACACTAGAAAAATTAGGGATATTAGGAATATAACTTAACATTATAAAAACTGTAAATCCATATGTAGTAGAATGAAATTGAACCCCTATCTCCCACCCTGCACAAAACTCAACTCAAAGTGAATCAAAGACCTAGGTATTAGGCCAGAAATCCTTTACCTACTAGAAGAAAAGGTAGGATCAACATTCTAACATGTCAGCTTAGAACTTCCTCAATGAGAATCCTAAAGTGCAAGAAATAAAATAAAAAATCAACAAATGGGATACTATCAAACTAAAAAGCCTCTTTACAGCAAGGGAAACAATCAAGAACTTAAAGAGAGAGCTTATAGAATGAAAGAAAATATTTGCCACCTGCACCTCAGATATTACCAGAATATACATAGAACTCAAAAAGCTTCTTAACCACAACAACAAAGAAACCAAATAACGGAATCAATAAATTGACAAAGGAATTAAACAAATACTTCTCAAAAGTAAATTGAATGGTCAACAAATACATCAAAAAATGTTCAGCATCTAGCAATTTGAAAAATTAAAATTAAAATTACACTGAGATTTCACCTAACTCCAGTAAGAATGACATCAAGAACACAAGTAACAATAAATATTGGCAAGGATGTGGGGAGAAATGTACTCTCATACATTTTGGTGAGACTGCAAAATTGGTGCAACTAATCTGGAAAGCAGTATGGACATTCCTCAAAACACTTGGAATGGAACCACCATTTATACTGGATATACCACTTCTCAGCATACTACAGCGACACAGCCACATCAATATTTATAGCACTTCAGTTCTCAATAGCTAAACTATGGAACCAACGTAAGTACCCTTCAACAGATGAATGGATAAAGATAATGTGGTACATATACACAATGGAATATTACTCAGCCACAAAGAAGAGTAAAATCATGGCATTTGCTGATAAATGGATGGAACTGGAGACTACCATGTTAAGCAAAATAAGTCAATCCTCTAAAACTAATGATTGCTCTGACATGTGAATTCTAACACACAACAAGTGGTGGTGTAAAGAATATATGTTCATTGGATTAGACAAAGGGGAGTGAAGAGAAGGGAGGGGGATAGGAATACAAAGACAGTGGAATGAATCTGACATAACTTTCCTCTGTGTGTATATATATGAATACATCACAGTGAATCTCAACATAATGAACATCCACAAGACTGAAATCCTAATTAAAATAAGATATATTCCATATTTATACAAAAATGTCAAAGTTGATTCTACTGTCCTGTAACTAAAAAGAACAAATAAAAAACAATCTCAATTACCAACATTTAATATTAATAAAAACAACTAGTGCTGGACACATTTATAGAAAATATATTAATTCTCTCCCTAAACTGATATATTTGACACATTTTTAAAATCCTAAGATATTCTTTCTTTTTATTTATTTTTCGTAGAAATTGATAAGCTCACTCTAAATTGATATGGTAAAAACAATTTTGAAAAGAAAAATAGGATAGAAAACTTGAAATTCATATCTTTAAACAGTAAAGCTGTAATGATAAAGGTGGTATTTATGTAAAGTATGAGAGAGAGAGTTCAAAAATTTATCCAGATATGCTTTTATACATACACATGGTAAACTGATTTTCAACAAATATGTCACAGTAAATTAATGGGAAAAGAACAGTTTTCAACAATTTTTTTTGTATACAAACATCCACATACAAATATTTCTTAAAATGCTCAACCTGCATGAAACACCATAAGCACAAATCAATTCAAAATGAATCATAGACTTAAATGTAAAATTACATTCTCTTTATAAGTAAACATAAGATAAAAAATATGATATTGGGCTATAGAAAACTTCTTAGAATAACAAACATGCATCACTAAAAAAAAACTTGATAAATCTCACTTAATATTAAATGTCTCTGATCTTTAAAGAATACTGTTAAGAAAATAAAGAATAAGTCACAGACTGAGAGTATTTTCAAAACAGCTGATAAAGATATTTTATCCAAAATATACATATTTTAAAATACTCTTAAAACCCAATAATACTTTTAATTCAATATATCTGACAATATTAGTAAATATCCATTATATATACCCATTACCCATCATAGTAATTCTATTTAAAATATATTTATTGCTATATAATTCTACTTACAAATTTTATTGTAATATAATTATAGTTCTCAACTTAGAGGTTTTCACTATGATTTTTTTTTAGAACATAAAACTTTAACTCTGTATTAGAATACAAAATTTTATAATCATCACAATTCTTTGGGAGGAATGCAAGCAGAAGATACAAAGAACACCTGAGGCAGGATATTCGCTAGTAGTGTATTTATATTAAATTAAACACATTAAAGGTATTCCTTTAATAGATGTGAATGATAGTTTTGAGGTAATTATTTCATTCCACTGAAATAAATAGTTTCATAAATCATCACACAAACTAGAGTCAGTTTCATCTCCAACTTGAGAGGAAGTGACCAAAGTATTTAAGACATGGCTTCTACCTGGAATTTTAGTTTCTTAGCCCATAAGTTGTCCAAGGGGTTTAATTAAACAATCCAGGCTAGGATTTTTCTCCAGTCTGAGGGAAGTGCTTCTTATCTGAAAAAAATTAGAACACTATGAGGTATCACATCTTTCTATGATGTTTTCTTTCTTTCTTTTTTTTTGCTCATTTGTTTTTCTTACTTTTTTGTTTTTTCTTTCCATATTTTCATTAGCATATTATAGTTGTACATAATCATGAGATTTGTTGTTATATATTCATACACGCACACAATATGATTTTGGCCATGTGACTCCTCAACACTTCTCTCCGTCCTCCCGCTCCCTGATCCCTTTCCTCTACTCCTCTCCCTTTGATTTTCATTAGATCCCCGCCCACTATCCCATGTTCATTTCTTGTCCTTTTTCCTCTCTAGCTTCCATGAAGGAGAGCAAACAGTGCACTTGACCTTCCGAGATTGGCTTATTTCGCTTAATACAATGGTTTTAAGTTCCATATATTTTCCTGAGACAAAATTTCATTTTTCTTTATGGCTAAATAAAACTCCATTGTGTATATATACTACATTGTTTTAAAATCTATTTATCTGTGGATAGACACCTAGGCTGGTTCCATTGGTTTGGCTATTGTGGATTGTGCTTTTATAAACATGGGTGTGCCGGTATCACTATAGTATGCAGACTTCAATTCTTTAAGATAAATACTGAGAAGTGTTATACCTGGGTCATATGGTGGTTCCATGCCTAGTCTTTTAAGGATTCTCCACAATGATTTCCATACTGGTTGTGCTAATTTAGAACCTCACCAATACTGTCAAAATGGTTCTTTTTCTCTACATCCTATCCAGCATTTAATATTGTTTGTATTCTTGATGACTGTCATTCTGACTGGTGTAAGATGAAATCTCAGTATAGTTTTGATTTGAGTTTTCCTAATTGCTCGTGATGTTGGAAATTTTTTTCATGTTTGTTGGACATTTTTAGTTCTTTTGAGAAGTATGTGTTTAATTCATTTGCTCATTTCTTAATTGACTTATTTGGTTTATTGGTATTAAGTTTTTTGAGTTCTTTATATATTCTAGATATTAATCCTCTGTCAGATGAGTAGCTAGCACTGATTTTCAATTATAATTATTTTTTTAAAGTTTGAAAAAAAGGCTGAGGTTGGAACAAACACTCCAACAAAGTTGAGATAAAACAGCAAATAAACATGTGAGAAAAAGGTTAACATAATTTGTCATCAAAGAAATTCAAACTAAAATCATGAGATCTCACTGCATACCTTTTAGAAGGGCAAAATCACAAAGAAAAAAACTGGAAGTAGCCAATGCTGATAAGGGTGTTGGCAATTGCAACTCTCATGAATTACTGGTGGGAATACAAAATGGCACAGCTACTTTGGAAAACACTGTGGCAGGTTCTAATGACATTGAGTACACAGTCCCGTACAACTCAGTAATATCCCTCCTAAATATTTGTACAAAATAAATAAAAATATACATCCACAAAGTCCTGTACATTGAAGTTTATATCATCTTTACTCATAATTTCCCAAAACTTGGAATATATAAACAAATTGTGGTCTATGTTACCCTTGAACACTATTCAGCAATAGTGACTACTTCACATGTGCAATAACATAAATTAATCTCAAAGGAACTAAGCTAAGTGCAAAAAGTTAGACACAAAAAATTACATAGTGTATAATCCAGTTACACGGAAAACTTCAGAAAAAGGCATAACTAGAGATAAAATCAGATAAGTGGTTAGCAGAGGTCAGGGGAAGAAGTAAAGGGTATTGAGCAAAAGAGGGCACTTTTAACCTTTGAAGGTGACAGAAATGTACTATATCATAATTATTAGGGCGATTTCATAACTGTATATACACTGTGAACTTGACAAACTGTACACTTAAAGAAAAAAGGATAAATTTTACTATAATCAAATTATACTTCGATAAATTGGGCTTAAAATCAAATAGAAGTAACTCACAGGATTTACACTAGACATTGTCTCAGCCATTTTTAAGGTGATGTATCATGCCAAATTTACCTAAAGAGTTATCTACATGACAATCAAGAAATAGATAGTCTTAGATTCAAGATTTCACATCCTCACTGATCTACCTCTCCCCAGGTGGTATTCCAGATTCCCACTAACTGTCCCCAAGGAAAATTAATGGCACATACTTAACTCCTTTCTCACTCCAAGGCACGCTGCAGCATTATCAATCATACGGACTGCTAATTTCTCTCAGGAGAAAAAGGCAGCGATCTGACAGCAGCCAAAAAGCTGCAGGACTGAGAGATAATGGTTCTGGTTAATGATGAGGGAGGACAAGAAGGAAATGAGGCATGATCAAAAGTAAAATAAAAGGCGAGAGCAAAGATGTCTGTGGATTGTGTTGCTTTTTCTACCGTATTTTTGTGTCTCCTCCTGTCATATATTCAGAACTGATTCGTCAGTTCATTTCCACTCAAGGGAAGAGACATCATAGTTACTGAGAAAAGTTCATAAGAAAGCATCTAAAAGTCATACAAATAAAGCCACAAACATTTTTATGGTCACGTTAAGCTCAAGAGTCTTGCATTTCTTTACTAAATGCTGAACATTAGCAAACCATCGACAAGCTTATCATGTAACAAAACAGAGGAACATGTGGATGTGGGTGTTTGATTCAGGACAAATGAAATGTAGAAGTATGACTGACAAGACTAGATGTGGCTCTCCTGCTGGTAAAAGAAACACATTTTTATTTACTCACTTTGCCTAATGTAAACATCCCTTGTGTGAGATGTGTTTTCTATCTACCTACGAAAACTAGCAATGAGTGAATTATGACACTCATGGAATATGTGAGGCAAATATAGGGTCACAAGTACAATGATTATTGCCATCGCTTTAGTAAATCCAGGTCCCCCAATATGTTAAATGTGCACAATAAACAAGAAGGCCTCTTAATGACAGAGTACATGTCTGTCCAGTGGGAGAGTGTAAAGACTGGAAGGGCACTGTTGCTGCCTTATTTGGTCGTTCTACTAATAAAACATCATTCTTAGAGGTCCATTCAGGGACATTAGGTACAGATTATTAAGTGCATAAAGAACATCAAGAGCTATGGTTTACACTATTTGTCTTTCTAGATTGTATATTTATTATGACAATTTCTGGCAGGTGGCAGTACATTTTCTGAAAGTCAGGACAGAGTGGGTTTTTATTTTTTCCTTTTTTTCCTAATGAGTACCAAGGGGATATTTAATCCAGTAAACAGTGGCCCATTTTGATAGCTTGGGAAGCTCTTCAAAATGAAAATAAACATGCTCATCATCACTTATCATTGAGGAAATGCAAATTAAAACCACAATGAACAATCATCTCATGGCTTTTAGAAAGGCTATCATCCAAAAGACAAAAGATAACAAGTGTTGGTGAGGGTGGTGTGTAGAAAAGGGAAACCTAGGCTCTATTGATAGGAACATAAATTAATATAGCCTTTATGGAAAAATAGTATGGCAGTTCTTCAGAATTACCACACGATCCACTAATTTCACTTCTGAGTATATATTCAAAGGAATTAAAATCATTAGTTAAAAGATATTCGTGCTTTCTTGTTTATTGCAACTCATTTAAAACAGCTAAGATATGGAAGCAACATAAGTGCACAACATCAAATGAATGGATAAAGAAAATGAATTAGGCATACATACATAATGGAAGCTACTCAGCCTCAAAAAGGAGGAAATTGGATCATTTGTGACTTCATGGATAAACCTAAAGGACGTTATGCTAAGCAAAAACAAGCCAGGTACAAAACAACCAACGCTGCTTGATCTCACTTACATGGGACATCTAAAAAAACTGAACTCTTAAAATTAGAGAGTAGATTGATGATTACTAGGAGCTGGGATGGAGGATGGATTGGTAGTGGGGGCAATGGTCAGCATCTCATTTGGGGTTCTTCTTCCTGCCCAGGAGGATGTAAACCACCCTAAAACTTAAAGACTCAAATAATTAGTGAATCACAAAACACAAATGGCCAGAAATGTATTTACAACAGTAAAGCCCCTGATAGATCTAGTCCACATGCGTGCTGGAACTAGACAAAGAAAAGATGGCTCTGGTGGTCTATTTAAGGGGGTACATCAAAGGCAGGGATAAGGTTTCAAGGGCAAAGTCTTGCCTCCTGGTGTCTAGGAATCAGCAGGTTGATTGGCATCTTCCCAGGTCACACCCATCTCAGGTGCTATGTGGGATCTTTGGCAGAGCTTGAGGGGGAAGTTCATTTGCATCAAGGGGTCAATACTTGTGGGGGTGCTATGAGAGGTTCCCAATGCCAGACTTTGCCCCTCACTAGGCTATGATGTGCAACATAGTCTAGACACAGCCCACAGACAGCTCATGACAGATTTGGAAAGGAGAAATATTGATCAAAGGATAAAAAAGAATAAACTTTAGTGGCCAAATAGCATCTGACCATAATGAATAATAGTGCATTATATATTTCAGAATTGCTAAAAAATAGATTTTAAAAGTTTCATCACCAAAAAACATAGTGTGTGAATGATGATATGTTAATCAGCTTAATTTAATGATTCCACACTGTAAACATATGTCAAAACTCACATTATACTCTATAAATATGCAATCATTATTTTTCAATTAAAAATAAAACTTTAAAACTGCGAAGTATTGAGGACTGACTTTCAGAATGGCCTTATGAGGAGCTCTGTGGGCCTTTCCCCAGGGAATAAATATGATTGTGAAAAACTGAAAAAAATATATTTATTTACTTATATCTATTTAATTAAACATGCAAAGTCTCTGGAAATTGATCTGAGATCATCCAGAAAACAGAGAAACAATTATTTAATTACGTTAATTAGGAAAAACAGTGAGAGTCTTTGCAGTGTAGCCATGGCCTGATTCCCATCCCCACTCCTAATCAGCATGATAGAAACTCAACTTGTGGCAGGTGCAGCCATAAACAGGGGGCTCCCTCCCTCCACCCCAACTTTTGCTCCCAAAATAGGGTTATAATTTCTTTGTGGGAAGGATAGCCCATTAGCATTTTCACATTCCCCAGACCCATATTTCAGACACTCCATACCAGGTAACCCAGTTGAGTGGTCTGGAACTCCATTCCTATCTATAAATATATATATCCCCACTTCAAGGGATGATGGCCCACCCAGGCATAATGGGCCAAAAATACTGGACTGAATCACCTTCACTCCTTCTCACTCCTAGATCAGAATTTCACACGGGGAGAGGCAAACTGAGAAGAGTACAGGGTACCACCCCTTCCCACTCATAAACTGTGAATGTCATGGCACCACCCCAAGAGAAGTAGGCCAGTGTCCCTACCACCAGCCACAGAGCAATGGCATAGAAGATTTTCCAAAGAGAGAGGCCATATGTAAGACCAGAATGCTCCATCGCTCTCCTCAAGGGCACTGATTTTATTTGTAACAGAGAATGGGGAAATTTAAGCCAATGGGTACTGTCAGAAACCATGGGGATTTTGATAGCAAGCAATTAAGAGGAGGTTGGTAGCTGCATGAAAGCAGCAAGCTTAACTGTGGAATGGCTTGCATTTTAATAGAGAAAATCAAGGAAAGAAACAGATAAGAGTCCTCTTGGGATTATAACAAATCTCAGACATTAGATTCAAAGCCTACCCGTGCAAAGGAGACCAAATTTCATACCAGTGCATATTACTAGAGGTTTAATTGCTGAATGTGCTAGTAGAGGTAGACAATTCACAGAAAGATCAGAAAATAGAAAAATTAAAGACAGCCCTTCTAAAATCACTGTCATACCATGGTGACTGTTAATATACCCATGTCTGTGCCCAATGAAGAATGACATGAAGAGTCTGCACACTGCCATAAGAATAGGCTTTATTAAAATAGTTGGACCTAGTTATTAAACATGTAAACAAGAAAAATAGCACATCTTGGGGTAGGTGGATGATGACATTATGATTCAGAGTTGCGAAAATACATTGTCTAAAATATCTAGTGTTTCACAACAAAATATTACAAGACAAAAGACAGAAAGAAAGAAAAAAAAATAGAAAGTGTAACTCATTCACAATGAAAAAGAGAAGGCAGCAGAAATCCCTTGTGAGATGTCCTAGATGTTAGATTTAGTAAAGACTTCAAACAATTCTAATTAAATATGAAGGAAATGATGCTTAAAGAATTAAAGAAAAAAATGATGACAATGGATAATATGGAAAATATCATCAATAATATTGCTAGAAATTATGAAAAAAGAATGAAGTGCAAGAAAAATTATGAAGAATTCACTAGAGAAGATCAAAAGTTGATCTGAACCAGCATGGGAAAAAATGCTTATGAATAATAAGATAAAGGGCTGGGGATGTGGCTCAAGTGGTAGTGCGCTCGCCTGGCATGCATGCGGCCCGGGTTCGATCCTCCGCACCACATACAAACAAAGATGTTGTATCCGCCGATAACTAAAAAATAAATATTAAAATTGTCTCTCTCTCTCCTCTCTCACTCTCTCTTTAAAAAAATAATAAGATAAACTGGTGGAAATTGTGCAATCTGAACAAGAGAGAATAAAAACATTAGGAGAAACATACAGCATCATTAAGGTTAGCAACATATATGAAAGTAAGTACAGTTTTCCCAGCACCATTTATTGAAGAGGCTATCTTTTCTACAATATATGTTTTTGGTGCCTTTGTGTAAGATAACTGTATTTTGTGGGTTTGTCCCAGTGTCCTCTATTCTGTACCACTGGTCCACAAGTCTATTTTGGTGTCAATATCATGCCATTTTCATACTATTTTATGTAGTATAGTTTAAGTTCTGGTATAGTGATGCTACCTGCTTCACTCTTCTTGCTAAGAATTGCTTTAGCTATTCTGGGTTCTTATTTTTTTCAGATAAATCATAATTGTTTTTCTTTTTCTGTGAAGGATGTCATTGGGATTTTGATTTAGAATTGCATTAAATCTGTGTTGTGCTTTTGGTAGTAGGGTCATTTTGACAATATTAATTCTGCCTATCCTAGAACAAGAGAGATCTTTCCATTTTCTAAGTTCTTCTTTAATTTTTCTTTAGCATTCTGTAGTTGTCATCATAGCGGTCTTTCACCCCTTTTGTTGATTCCAAGTATTTTTTTGAGGCTATTATAAATGGGGTAGTTTTCCTAGTTTCTCTTTTAGATGATTTGTCACTGATCTACAGAAATGCCTTTGATTTATGGGTGTTGATTTTATACCCTGCTTCTTTGCTGAATTCATTTACTAGTTCTAGAAGTTTTTTCATGGAATATTTTGGATCTTCTAGGTATAGAATCATGTCATTGGCAAACAACAATAGTTTGAGTTCTTCTTTTCCTATCCATATCCCTTTAATTTCTTTCATCTAATTGCTCTGGCTAGAGTTTCAAAAACTATGTTAAATAGAAGTGGTGAAAGAGGGCATCCCTGTCTTGTTCCAGTTTTTAGAGGAAATGCTTTCAATTTTTCTTCATTTAGAATGATGTTGGCCTTGGGCTCAACATAGATAGCTTTTACAATGTTGAGTATGTTCCTATTATCCCTACTTTTTCTAGTGTTTTGAACATGAAGAGATGTGTATTTTATGGAATGCTTTTTCTGCATCTATTGAGATGATCAGATGATTCCTTAACTCTTTTGAGGTAATGAATTACATGTGCAGCAAAATGAAATTAAGCCCGTATCTCTCACCATGCAAAAAACTCAACTCAAAATGGATTAAAAACCTAGGAATTAAACCAAAGACCCTAATAGAATAAAAGTAGGCCCAAATTTTCATCATGTCAGATTAGGCCCCAACTTCTTTAACAAGACCCTATAGTGCAAGAAATAAAATAAAGAATCAATAAGTGGGATGGATTCAAACTAAAAAGCTTCTTATCAGCAAAAGAAACAGTCAGTGAATTTAAGAGAGAGCCTACAGAAATGGGAACAAATCTTTACCACAGATTTCTACATCAGATAGAGCACTAATCTCTAGGATATATAAAGTACTCAAAAACCTTAACACCAAAAAAAAAAAAAAAAATGACTCAATCAATAAATGGGCTAAGGAACTGAACAGGCACTTTTCAGAATATGATGTGCAATCAATCAACAAATATATGAAAAAATGTTCAACATCTCTAACAATTAGAGAAATGCAAATCAAAACTTCTCTAAGATTTCATCACACTTCAGTCAGAATGGCAGCTATCAAGAATACAAACAATAATGAATGTTGGCAAGGATATGGGGGGAAAGGCACACTCATACATTGCTAGTGGGACTGAAAATTGGTGCAGCCAATATGGAAAGCAATATGGAGATTCCTTGGAAAACTTGGAATGGAACCACCATTTGACCCTGCTATCCCACTCCTCTGTTTATACCCCAAAGACTTAAAAACAGCATACTACAGGAACACAGCCACATCAATGTTTATAGCAGCACAATTCATAATAGCTAAATTATGGAACCAACCTAGATGCCCTTCAGTAGATGAATGGATAGGGAAACTTTGGCATATATACATAATGAAATATTACTCAGCATTAAAAGAGAATAAAATCATGGCATTTGCAGGTAAATGGATGAAGAATATAATGCTAAGTGAAATAAGTCAATCCCCAAAAATCAAAGGCTGAATGTTTTCTCTGATATGTGGATGGTGATCCATAATGGGTGTAAAGAGGAGCATGGGAGGATTAGAGGAACTTTAGGTAGGGCAAAGGAGAGTGAGGGGAAGGGAGGTTGCATGGGGCAGGAAAGATGGTGGAATGAGTTAGACATCATTATCATAAGTACATGTATGAAGACACAAATGGTGTAACTCTACTTTGTGTATAACCAGAGACATGAAAAATTGTGCTTTATATGTGTACTGTGAATTGAAATGCATTCTGCTGTTGTGTATAACAAATTAGAATAAATAAAAAATTTAATATTTTTAAAAAGTGAGTACCAGAAGGAGGAGAAAAAGATAAAGAACAAAATGTAGAAAATGAAATAATGGCTCAATACTTCCCAAGTTTGATGAAAAATATCTGAGACCTCGACAAACTTCATGTAGAGAAATGCAAAGCAATCCACACCCCAAAACATAACACTAAAATCAGTAAAAATGTTATGCCAATGGAAATCAAGAGAAAGCAGCAAAAGAACCCCAATAAAAGAAAAAGGTAACTTCTCATTAGAAACATTGGAAGCCAGAAAACCATGAAGTAACATATTCAAAGGGCTGAAAGAAAATTGATGTTAGCCAAAGTTCTTACACAACCAAGATTATCTTTCAAAACTGAAGTGAAATAAAGATATTTTCATAAAAACAGAAACAGAGACAATTTGTTGCTACTAGACCTCTCTTGTAAGAAAGGACACTCTTTGAGCAGAATGCTCGCAAGCCCAGACTCATAATTTAAATTCAAAAACAAAGGATGCTGGTAAAGGCAATTATAAAAGACAGTATAATTATATATTTCTTATCCTTTCTTCTCTTTATTTTAAAGTAACTATAAAATAAAGTCTATGATTATATTTTTTAGGTCTACAACATATGGGAATAAGTGTACTTCAAAATAACACAAAGGGAAGGGTGGGAGCAAAGCTGTGTTGAAGTAAGGAAACGATGCCATATTGTGCTCCTCACCCTTCTATTACCATAATGAGTAAGTGAGATAATCAACGCATAAAGAGAAAAGGTTTATTTGGGCTCTCAGTTTTGAAGGTCCATAATCTATGACCCAATTGCTTTTGGGCCTGTTGGGGAGGCAGCACATCTGATGGGGTATGTGGTGGAGCGAGACTGCTCACCTCATGGCCAGGAAGTGAAAATAAGAGGAAAGAAATGAGGTTTCACTATCTCCTTCAGGGGCATCCCCAATGCCCTGAAAAAAATCCCACTAGGCCCTACTTCTTAAAGTCACCACTATCTTCCAATATTGCCATGGGCCGGGATCCAAGGCTTTAATCTATAGGACCTTGGGAAACATTCCAGAATCCAAACTATAGGGCACACAGATCTGTATGAACAAATGAGGAGAACTAGGAAAGGTAAATAGGAAGGGTTAATTTTAATCAGATCTGCATGTTCGCTAAGTTATTTAAGCTCAGAAGAAAACTATGTGATTTCAAAAATGTTGGGGCATTATGTTTGGCCCTCTGGATAGAATGCTGATTAATAATAAACCCTATCTCACATTTATGAATAAAGAATTACTTAATGATGTGGTGCATTGTAATGAAAGTATGTACAGAGCATATTCTAGGAGGCCATGTAGTAAGAGGGACTGATTTTCTATTTGTTATTTTAACCATGAGATAATTAGTTTTATTTTCAGTTACTGAAATCAGTGATGAATAAAAAGAATGAAATTTTTAGGTCATGAATTTGTTTAGCAACAAAGCAAGTTCTCTCTAATATTGAATATTTAATGCAAAAGAACTCTCACCTATGTGATGGTTCTATTGTTTCCTTAAAAAATAGATAAGATATCCCTTGTTGTTTGAGTATGTACCATTACTTGGAGCATTCAATTAATTGGGTCAATTAACTTCACTCTTAAACATGTTCATTGTGTATCCTTCTTCCTTAATCACCATCTCAAAGGGGAATTTTATATAAGCCCACAATCACTGCTACAAAAACAAAGCAAATGTCTTTTTTTTTTAAATATTAATTTAGTTTTGGGCTAATTTTTTTTGAACTTCTAACTTTATATTGTTCTTTTTAGATATACATGATAGTACAGTGTATTCTGACTTATTATGCATACATAGGATACAACTTATTCTAATTAGGATCCCATTCTTGTGGTTGTACATGATATTTCACCAGTCATGTATTGATATATGAACATAGGAAAGTTATGTCCAACTAATTCTACTGTCTTTCCTATTCACATCCCTGCTCCTTTCCTTTCATTGCCCTTTGTCCAGTCTAACAAATTTCTATTCTCCCCACTCCCCACCCTTATTGTTTGTTAACATCCACATATCAGAGAGAATATTCAGCATTTGGTTTCGGGGGGGGGGGGGGGACTGGCTTATTTCACTTAGCATGGTAGTCTCCAGTTCCATCCATTTACTGTAAAAGGCCATCACTTCATTTTCCTTTGTGGCTGAGGAATATTCGTTTGTGTGTATGTGTTGATATGTCTTGACATGGACTTAGCATGGTCTACTTGAAGAAACAGAGACATCAAATGGAGGATACAGAATGAACATGTTTAAAAGAGTGAAGTTAATTGACCCAATAGGACATAAAATAGGAGCCTTATTTGATAGTTTCTTATTTGGCCTCAGTGCTCTGATTAGATAAGAGGTTGGTTTGACACATTCAACATACCCATGTGAATCATGCCAACTCAGTTGACTCAGTACTGCGTGAAGTGAACCCCAATGTTTGAATGCTGTACTTCATTATCAACATTTTAAAATTGTATATTTATTCAATATTTGTTAAACATTTACTGTATGTGAAGTAATGTACCTAATGCTGGGAATATAATAGATATTTACTTACTGCCTGTTGTGTTTATTCATCTGTTCAACTCGTCTTTTTGTTGGGGGGTGGTACTAGGGATTGAACTCAGGGGCACTTGACCACTGAGCCACATCCTCAGCCCTATTTTGTATTTTATTTAGAGACAGGGTCTCATTGAGTTGCTTAGCACCTCACTTTTGCTAAGGCTGGCTTTGAACTTGCGATCCTCCTGCCTCAGCATCCCGAGCTGCTGGGATCAGAGGCAACACATCTTTGAATATCTCTTTTGTACTAACAAATATACCAATTGCCAGATATACATTGGTGATGACAACAGCATTTCTTACTTTTATAAACTTACAGCATGGGAAGTTGGGAGGAAGGGGTAAAATCTGTAACAGAAAATAAGAAATTCTGTCATTTGCAAAATGGATGAACCTGGAGAACATTATGCTAAGTGACAGAAGCCAAGCATAGAAAGACAAATAATCTCACATATGAGGAATATTAAAAAATTCATGTACATGGATGCAGAATATAGAACAATTGGCTTCCAGAGGCTGAGGGATGAGAGAATTGGGGTAATGTTGTTCAAGGGACACAAAATTTCAGTTATACAGGAGAGATAAATTCAAGGCAATGAGTGTACATTGTGGAGATTACAGCTATCACCAATATATTGAATACTTGAAAATTTTTAGAACAGATTTTAAGTGTTCTTAGCACACACACACACACAAAAGTATGTAACATAATTCCATAATGTATATGTATTTCAAAACATTATGTTGCACATCATAAATACAAACAGTTTTTACTTATCAATAAATAAATAGATGTAGGAAAGTTGAGAAAATAAGTCAACATGAATGGAGAGTATTCTGCAAAAGTAATTCACATAATTGATTCCTGTCCACTCTTCTTTCCGACTCCATACTTTGTAGGAATAGCAGGCTCTGTGGTAATTGAGGAAATTATGAGGCAGTGACCTCTTGGCTTTCATTCCAAAAGCCTAGGCCCACTGATGATATCCAAAGCTGAGGGAAACAGGATGCCCTGAAATTAAAGAGGGAGCTTCTCTAGCTGGTCGAGGAGAAAAAGGGTTCAAGGACCCTAGACGCCAGTGTGGGGAGGGCAGAACATCCTTCCATGGGAACACTCCACGAATCTCACCTCATGCGTCAAATATATATATAAAATTAAATATTATTCAATCTTAATAAGGAAGGACATCTTGCCACTTTTAGTAGTATGGATGAGCCTGAAGAACATGAAACAAAATAAAATAAAGCACAGATATGTGCTATGTGATTTCATTTGTATATAGAATATACAGTAGTCAAATTAGAAGCAAGGAGCAGAACAGCAGTTGTCAGGGGCTGGCTTTGGGGAAAATAGTATGATGTTGATCAAAGAGTAAGAAGTTTCAATTATGCAGGACAAATAGAATTTTGGAGACCTAAAATACAGCATGTGGACTGCAGATAACAATACTGTGATACACATGAAATTTGTTAAGAATGTTAAGAAGAAAGAGAAGGAGGAGAAGGAACGAGAGGGAAATGAAAAAGGAGGAGGAAGAGGAGGAGGAGGTAGTACCTATATGAGGTGATGGTATGTTAATTAGCTTGATTGTGGTGATCCTTTCACATTGTGTACAGAGATCAAAATGTCAAGTTTTATACCTTAAATACATTAACTTTTATTTGTCAAATATATCACCATAAAACTGTAAAAAAAAAAATATCTCATACAATCATTTCTCTACTCAACTTTCATTAAGTACTGGTGACAGAAAGTGTTGTAAAATAATTTTCTGAAGAGGGAAGAGATAGGTCAGCATTTCATTGAATGTACATAAGAAAAGGTGGCTTATGAGGTATTTTCCAGACCTTCCTCTTTGTTAGTCCACATTATCTTATCTTTAGAACTAAAATAATAATGCAGTTGGGAAGGCTGGTGGGTATTGCTTAGTGCTAAAGCAGTTGCCTAAGATAGACAAGGTCATGAATGTGATCTCCAGCACTTCCACCATCAATGACAATGATGATGATGATGATGATGATGATGATGATGATGATGATGCTGATGCTGGAAAGGACTGCCTGGACTAGGTGATTCCTTGAGACCACTTTGTACTGAAGGATCTATGACAATAATAGTTATTATTGGACATTGTTATTCACTAGATATTCTTCTGAGTACTCTACCTGTGTGGAATCATTGAATCTTTGAAATTTTAGAGAAAGCATTATAATTTTTTCCAGTGAGGAAGCTGAAGCACAGAGACCAGGTGCCCAGTGTGCCCGTGCCTTAACTTGGATGTTAACCTACCCTTTTAGTCTCCATCTCATACTTGAGCACATTCCTCTGGCCTTCAGCTTTCTCCCTGAGAAAATCATAATGTTTTCTCTGAGGTTACAAAAATTCCATGAGTTCACACATATAACATGCTCAGAAGAGTGGCAAGTAGATAATAATGCCCCCCCAATTTTACCTATGAGTTTTGAAAATATTCTAATGTTATTTTTAACTTGTTAAATGTCTAGGAAGAAAGCCCCCATCTCATTACTTCCAATATTTCACAATTCATTTCTTCAAGCCCATGAGCCCAGAGAACAATTAATGGTGAGGCAGTATGTATCCATGTCCCTGCACAGCTGCCCGAGTACAAATGTCTTCATTTTTGCCTTCAAGAAGTGTGCTGAATTATAAATGCAAAATCTTATTATGGGAAAAAATAGTCATCCCGTGTTTTCCTGGTGACAACTCCATTATAGAATATAAGCAGGAAGTTACATATTTTAATTAATGATTTTATCATACTAACTACTTGGACTTTTTTTTTGCCTTTCATACGGACGAAATTTCTAAGCTTTCAAAAATAAATATATTGTTTCCAAAGTAATCACATACAAAAGTGCCAAAAATTATCCTGAGAAAGTCATTTATTTGAATTCATAATTAAATAGCATTTAGTTCATACACAAGAGGCCATAAAACTTTTTTTTTTAATTTTTAACAATGTTCTTCATATATCGGTGGACCCGTTATTTTCTAATCATTTCTTCCATGATGAATAGTGTTAAGAATGTAATCTAAATCATCTGATTGGCAATTGTACACTGTCTTAAAACTTTGTTATGTCCTCTCTTTCTGAGAATTTAGATCATAATACAAATGAGGAGGAAAAATATCAATCACGTTTCTTCAACAGTTTCAAAAAATGCATATGCAATTTTACATAAAATAACAATTTCATATGCATAACATATGGTATATGACATATAAGTTTTAAAATATGTATGTATATATACTTGATATATATATACTATAAACACATAAATCAAATTTGAATATGGTCACACTTCTGTCCCCTGATAACATAAAGTCTAAATTCATAATACCCTAAATCAGACAAATATGCCCATAATTATAAATGGTCATATACAGGGTGGGTGTTCTTATTTAGTTAATGCAAAGAAATGTGCATACCTGTAATCCCAGAGGCTCGGGAGGCTGAGGCAAGAGGATCAAGAGTTCAAAGCCAGCCTCAGCAAAATTGAGTCATTAAGCAACTCAGTGAGACCCTGTCTCTAAATAAAAATACAAAAATAGGGCTTGAGATGTGGCTCAGGGGTCAAGTGCCACTGAGTTCAATCCCTAGAATCAAAAAAGAAATAAGGCTAGATTCATATAATTCCTAGTAGAATTACATAGTGGGAGGGTTTTTCCTTGTTTTCAAACTGTATGCACTCCATCAAAATCTGCAGCGCCCAGGGACAGAGAGGAGCCTACGTCTTGGCATTTTAACAATCTCATCTGCTGACTCTCAATACTCAACAAGTTTGGACAATATTAGCTGAGCTATTTGAGAATTCAGGTGGAAGAATCTGTTAATTATCTCTCCTACTGTGTCACAAATATTTCAGCTCCCACTGTTCCTTAGCAAGATATTGCTGGATGGAGCCACAGAGCGATGGGATACAATTTCTTAAAATTCCTGAAGTTTCTGGTTGGAAGGTAACTTAAAGGTCATCTAGTCCAATCTTAAGTGAACTCCTGACCTTTCCTTAATTTTAGCCGTATCCTCTCTCCATCACCTCTTGCTCATCAATTCCTTAGTTTGGTATATGTGCCCATCATAAAAAGCTAATCTAGTCCAATGAAAGACTATAATATGCCCAAAGAAAACAATATATTTCAATTTATTCTCAAATTTTCCAGTCAGTCATTTTTGGCCCAACTTGCTCACATATTTATGGATTGACAAGTGACTACAATGATTCATGTCTAATTTACATGCTTATTCATTCCCCAAGGCATAGAAAAATTCAAACTAAGGTTGCAGAATTACTGTGCTCTAGTTATCATTATCAGGTGTTACGCAAGATACCATGTCTATAAAAACAGTGGAAATTATGAGAAAATTTAATTGGTTGTTGGTATGTCTATTTAAGTAGACAGTTCACATCAGTCTTCAAAACTGCATTTGCAACTGAATATTATGGCTATTATTGATGGTTTTGAGGACAAAAACAGCCCTGAATTATTTATTCTGTGATTGAATTCCACAATATAACTTCATTGTGTTTCAACAAAAAAATTTCCTGTAATTCAGTGTCTGGGAGACATTAAGCAGTTATGTATTGATTCTTTTTTTTCCCCCTCAAGTAATCAATTAAGTTCCTATGGCCTTCATTTCCCAAAAGACTGTAACATCCATAAAAAGATTATTTCTGTAAGTAGAAGATTCTGTATACAACAGAATGCCATCAGAAGTACCCTAGAACCATCTATTTTACCATTGTCCACTTCATCCAGACAAGTAGCAGGAATTAACTCCGGTAGGAAAAAAAAAAAAAGATCTAAACACACACACGCAGCCTTCATGAAAATAAGAAGTCTGAATAAATATTTGAAAGAGGTGAAATCCACTGGTTCCTACATTTATTGTCCGTAAGGGGTGAGAACAGGTTACCGCTTTTAATTCTTATCTTACATATTGACTGGACATTCATCCTTGGCCACAGAAAACCATAAAAATTTAGCACCGAAAGAGATTATATATTCTCAAGCAAGTGAGGAAATTATATACTACTTGGTATTGATTATTCATTCAAAAATATTTATTAAGAGGCCACCGCTCAGGGCTCCAGACACAGAGCAATGAAGAAAATAAACAAGGCTTTTTCTTATGCCTGAGTTTTCAGTCTGATGGGAGGTAAGTCACAATGAGCAAACAAAAAAAAAAAATTATGTCAGTGATGAGTATTGTGAGGGGAAAAAAGTGGGGTGAAGGAATAGAGAGAGATGGTAAGGGAAGGTGTGGTGCTCTAGGTAGGGTGCTGGAGAAAAGGGTCTTCAATAAGGTCAGGAGAACCTGTGTGGAAAGAAGTGAACCATGCGGATGGATAGATGTCTCTGCTCCTCAGCTAAAATTTATGCCACATGAGGGCAGAGACACATATTAAATTTCTTTGACCCCACTTCACAACTTTTTAGGATCCTCATGAGACACAGTAGAGTTCTGAAACTATTTTAACTGCTTTGAAAGTTACCGGGCTGGTATCCTGTACAATCACTGGCATCTCTTTCTTGCTCTTAAGGTACAGGATGACTAAACTCATGAAACAGCAGGAAGAATCTTATCTGATCAAAACACTTTCTCCAAGAATAGCAAACCCACACTGAAAAATGGCAAAGGCATTCATTTCTTGTTGTCTTCAAAGTCAGGTAAACCAAGATCTGCAGCTGTCCATCAGTGTATTGATTTATCAGCTCCAATGGAGGTGCAAATCTCTACTTGCTTTAGCAGTCATTATTTTATTGAAACTTGCAAAAGAAAAGAAAAAACCTTTGCAGATGTGAGCTCTAAAAGCTATTTTAAGAGGATTCAATGTAGCAAAACTAAGCTATCTCTAAGTCATCCATGAAATACCTTCTGTACCCCATACTATGTGCCATATTCTAAAGATATAAAGCAGAAGAGAGACCCTCATCTCAAAGTGTTTATTTTCTGGTGCATTTCTGATGGAGCATTCTCTGTAGGGGTGAAATATCCTACCTGCCTATCATTGCCTGAGGAAATAAAGAGCATTTAGAGTGGAAAAGTTTGGTGAAAGGGAGCTCTGGGCCTCTGTTTGCCACTGTCCAAAAGGTCAGCAGTCTCTCTTGGGTTAATAATTCCAACCAACATGTGTCTTTGGAGATAAGGACAAAGATGTTAGGAACTGAGAACCTCACTTAGTTGAAGCTCTTGGGCAAGATACAGACAGACACACACACACACACACACACACACACACATTGGGGTTATAGAACAGCTTCATGACCATTATTATTCCCAACTGGAAATTTGCTATACCTCTTCCACTGCTGGGTTTTCTCTGCCAGATGTTATTCTATAATGTATACATGACCTAGGGTCATTGACCTCTGAAAAGGCCATTAAGAGACCTGTGCGCTCAGAAAAATCAAGAATTGCATGAGAGCAAAGGAAAAATAGCCATGTCACAATTTTGACATATTCAAATTGCCCATTTTCAGCGATGGTTGCAGATAACTGGTTCCATTAGGTCCTTCCTTTATACTGAAGGGAGGACACTTTTCATTGTCTGTGTTTGCTATTTGATACCAGCTCTGGAATTTTTCAGATCACCCCTAAGGCAAAACAGTTAGGGCTGGGCCTGGTTTCCTATCCTCCAGAGAACCTTACTGGATTGAGGAAGAATATTTGGATACATTTTCCATTTCATTTGTCCTCTTTGCCCTTTGGTTGTTTTGGAGAGACAACCAGCATTTTAATTTTTTTCCATGAGTTCCTAACTTGACACTTCATGAGTGCAGATGTGTCAGGTTGCTATCTGATCTTTCCACAGCTATGTGTCTTTTCTGTCCAGTTCTGATGGGAAATCTGACACATGCTGTGATCATGCTGTAATTCTGACAAGGGAAATCTGGCTGAAAAGACCATTGTCTCCATACAAATAATCTAGAATTTCTCCCTCTTTCCCATCCATGAAACAAATGGTTTATGCCCACTTGCAGTGTATAGTCATGAAAAGAATGCTATATTATGCTCAGCTAAAGTAATAGAAACTTGTGCAATTTCTGTGCAGGATAGTGCATCTTTGGGCAAACAAACAGGCATTTCCTATGGTAGAACATATGTTTGCACTTTCTTAAAAGAATGTCAAACTCTTATTGTTTTCTAATTAAACAACAGAAATAGAAAGTGTCTAATATTCTTATGTAACCAGCAAACTGAAAGTGTCAGACTAAAAGAAAGGAATTGGTGCTGGGTTATGATTTAGGATCTCAAAAGAATGTCAACAGTGAGGGGGAAAAATCAATAAAATAAATCATAGATTGGATGATACACTGTTTCCTCCTCTCATCAGTTCCATGATCATACAAACTGGCCAATGATCCCTTTCACCTACAACAGCCATTTTAACACAAGCAGATAGAAAGTGTGGGGTTGCTTACTGTAGATTTGAAAAGAAAAACTATGTTTATCTTAATTTTTACTTCCCCATAACATTTACTAAACAAAAAAGTGTTCATGAAAAAAATTAAAACTAAACTGAAATAGTTGCCTTTTATCCCTGAAACAACATAGCCTTCTGCACTTATTCAAAAATCACCTTGGAAAGCTTGTTAGATTACACTTAATGAATCTTTGTGAAGAATGAAAGAGATCAAATGTGTCAACCCCTTCATTTTTATCAGTAGAAAACCGTAGTTTACTCAAGTCCATTCACCTTGCCGTTGCAGAGCCTCCTGTTTATAAAACAGCATTTGCTTTATTAAGGGCTTTTCGTTCCCTTTATCATAAAATGAATAACCCTGTTTTGCCATTTTCAGATTAGAAGCCGACAACTGTGAATTTTGAACTGCTCTTTATCTTCATAGAATATACAGTTTCATTTTTCTAAGAGAATATTATACTTGTTTATTGCTTTTTAATTAAACAACAGAAAGCGTGAATTATGTTTGCAAAAGGGATTTTATCAAAAATAAGAGATGACTAAATAATGTGTAAGACAGGCGTATCATTTAAACAAACATTGCAATGAGAAAGGAAAGTTCAGGTAAATGGTCTATAAAACGAGCCTTAGTAGGAAGAATTTGATTGTAACAGGAGCTACCTACTATTCTCTAGTAGTTTATATGGGAGTATGGCAAGGTGACAGGAATATAGGAGTTAAAGAAAGAAACTTAGTTATGTCTTTTTTTTAGAGAGAGAGAGAGAGAGAATTTTTTAATTTTTAGTTTTTAGTTTTCAGTGGACACAACATCTTTATTTTATTTTTATGTGGTTCTGAGGATTGAATCCAGCGCCCCACACATGCCAGGCAAGCGCGTTACCGCTTGAGCCACATCCCCAGTCCCTGTTATAGGTCTTTTGACTAGAAGCATGACTTGAGTTAATTATTTAAGTCACTTCAGTTTGGTCTGCTTTTTCTTTCTTTTTTTCTATTAACAAATAAAATCCACACATTTTTGTGGGATGCTATGTGATATTTCAGTATATGCATACGTTTATAATGCTCAACTCAGATAAACATACAACATGTGTACGTGCTCATGTGTTTGGGGGGGGATCAAAAATGCAGCTTTCTTCCAGCCTTTTTGATTTCTCATCTGTAAAATTTTATACCTACTCCACAAGGAAGAATAAAATGAGAGACTGTATATTAAAATGCTTATAAGCTTACAACGCTTCATAAACACGCAAGCTACTTTCATTTTTTGTGATATTATAATGCTAAATACCTTATTATCAGCAATATAAGATTAACTTTCATTTCTGAGGTCAAAACATTATGTGTGTATAACATACAACCACTTTTAGAAAGGAAGTTAGTTTTGATATGTGAAATGTAGTAGGGACATTATTTATTCTGAGCTACCAGAATCTTGCCACTGGGACCCAACCAGTTCAGCTATAGATCCACAAGAAAGCATGAAGTTCTTTAATACATGACTATAGAAAGACAACAAGAACTAAACTTATATTTGGAAACTATAAAACTTATATTCTGAAAATTAAAATGTACACACCTTAGTATACATTTGACCGAAATCCAGGTGAATACAATGAATTATAAGCAATATAAACTAACCATCCATCACTATTTCTCTATACCCTTACTCTCTAAAGAATCAGTAGGGCTAGGGCAATATTTTGATATTCTGTGTTTTCTCATGTTTCCATCTGTTAGTAAAAATTCAGAAGGAAGTAAACAATCTGCAAACCAGGGGCATACAACCTTTGGTGAAAAAGGAAAGCACTCTAAGGAGGGATAAAAGGAGGGGCTGGCTTATACGAAGAAAGTTCCAGCCCAGATTCCCACTTTGGTCTATTTATGCAAACAAGGCTGTATATACTCAATCTTGATTGGTCAGTTTTATGTAAATGATGGATGCAACCATGCCCCTAGATGACTAACTGATGTATACACATGACTGTAGGTTCATTGGTTAGGTCTGAGCAGCAAAATGAGGACTTTCTATTGACTGTTTATCTTATCAGATAGGGGGAAAAAACTCCCTGGGAGAGGACGTAAAGTTTAGTTTACAGTCTTTCTGGAAACACAGAGTATTGCATGACATCCCAAGTCAATTAAAGGTTACCAGACTCCATTTTGAATTTTGGACCATGTAGTCATTTGAGACTCTTGGAGATTCAGCTTTTCTTAAAGATCACATATCTTTCTGACTTGATGATCTTCCTGGGTCTGACTTACTCTTCCTTGTCCAGGATCTACTTTGCACTAAAATAATTGAGTCTATATTTCTCATTCCTTATCACCAAATAGAGAGATTCCATGTCTCTCTAATATTGGTAGAAGTTCAGAGTTCAAAAAGCAAGTTTACTGAGAAGGAGATTGCATCCTCCAGTATTTCACAAAAATGCCACTGCCATTAATTTTTATTTTAAGAATGTTTCCTCTCTCCACAGGCCTGAAACTTTGTTTCTGAATACTTTGTTCAACATCATGTAGCAGGTTACTCTATGACATGAAAAGTATTTTTTGCTTCTTTTTTTTTTTTTGTCTTATTTTAATCTTGGCCTTTTGGAGCATAAAAAAATAAATTCTATATTAGGTTTTATGTGCAAAGAAGCTTTCCTGGGGCACAGCAAGGATGCTGAGGCATTTATAATTGCAACAGCCAGAGGCTATATGATTTATTTCTTCATGCCTTCTGTCCTATAGACTACATAAGTCTGATTCTTAAAAAATCTGGATTCTAATATTTGCCAAAAGAATACTCAACAAGCCAACCCTAATAAAATGTATAATAATAATAATAATAATAATAATAATAACAATAGCATGGCTAGATATTTGGAAAAAGCATAGAAGAACTACTTCTCTAATATTTGTGTACTCTCATAGTATTTTAAAAAATAAATATAAAAAGCCAAAAGAAAAGGTTAAGAAAAACTTTGCTAGATAATGCCTTTTTCATTTTAGGAACTCTAATGATGGCCAGTGCTGTAGCTATCTCTCTAATAAAGAGCACCTTAGTTTAATGTGAGCCAAATGAAAGGCCTATATCTATTTTACAAAAATCAATTATTAATAGCTTTTTGATTTAGCTTTAGCTCAAGTCAAGAAAAGAGGCTTCTCTACTTTGCAGCTTCTTTCTCTATTCTAGGTTTTATTCTGTTTTGTTTTCATCTATTTCTTACTGAATTGCATCTATTTATCTCCCATGATCCATCTTCCCTCTGTATACAGTATACTGACAATTAGACTATTTGTCATTTCTGCTCAAGACCACACAAAGCCACATACTTTTTAAAGCTTTAAGAACTCTTCAAGATTAAAGTCTGGCAGAAAACTCCTCTCTCCAGATTTGCATTTTATAATCCATTATTTATCATTGTTTCTTGCTCTCCCAGAACTTGTTCTTTATGTACTGCTGTGAGCAATATCTATAGCCCAAACTCATTATCTTTTCCCCTTTGTCTCCCCAAACCTAAATCCCAAGAGAAAACTCATTTTCCATATTGCAGATAACGCCGGCACGAACAGCAGAATAATTAAAATGATACCCACTCTGTGTTACTAGTGAACTAAGAATCCAACTTCTAAGCTTGACATGTTTAGGTGCATGTCATTTACGTCAATTTATACATAAACTTCTGTTTCTGATCTCCCCAGGATCCTGGTGTCGAAATGAGTTGCCCTGGAGAGAAAATAATAAATGAAACATCAGACAAACTGCTTTTCAGCTCTCTTGGCTCATACTAATCTTTATTGTTCTGGACATTCCCAATATATATCAACAGAATCAGATTCAAGACACAGAGCTTTCCTCCATAATTTTAACCATAAAGAGCATTTTCTCTCTTTTACTATTTCTAAAAGTACCCCTCTAAGGTTCTTTTGTTTATTATTAAGGGAATCACAGAGAAGTAATTGTCTTTTCCAAATCATGAAATGTACATTGTCCAACAGTGTGAAAAATGAGGAAACAGAAATAAAGGTCATAGGATAGAAGAGGCACACAAGAAAATCGATTCCAGTAACTTAGGGTGGGTGTCACTTTAATCATTCTGTTTTACTCAGCTACTCACCAAAAGCACTGCAAGTCTGTCTTACTTACCAAGTCGAACAGTCTCCCAAATAGCATTTGAATAAGGAATTGCTGCTATACCTTTTTAGCTGAAATAAACTATGGTTTCATTTAAGAAAAGCATGATAGAACTGATATGTATCTGTCCAAAGTGGGATGTTAACAATAAAATTAACATTTTGGAAAATATTGCAAATTCTTAAAAGATATATTTATCAGTTCAGACTTAGTGAATTTAAGGAATACGTAATAATTTTATAAATATATAATTTTATAAAAATATAATAGTTTTATAAATAAAATTATTACCCCAAAATATTTTGGCCCCTCAAAAAAAAAGTTACACAACTATCTGAATAGCATAGCATATACCCTGCCTGGAATAAAATCCAGTATAAAATAAGCTTTTCAAACATTATCATGAAGACTGATGTGTGTCATCTGTTTATTAAGCAAAATGATCATGACATAAAATCCAGGTAAAGGCCAGCATTGATGGTGCACCTCTGTATTCCCAGCAACTTGAGAGACTGAGGCAGGAGGATTGCAAGTCCAAAGCCAGCCTCAGCAATTTAGCGAGGCCCTGAGCAACTTAGTGAGACCCTGTCTCTAAATAAAATAATAAAAAGTGCTGGGGATGTGGATCAGTGGTTAAGTGCCCCTGGGTTCAATCCCTAGTACCAAAAACAACAACAAACAAACAAACAAAAAAATACAGGTAAAGATTAAAATTATTATGTAAATCAGCTTTCTGTAACTGTAATAAAACATCTGAGAAAATCAACTGAAAGGAGGAAAGGCTCACTTTAGCTCATGGTTCCAGTCCATGATCACCTGCTTCCATTGATTCTGGACCTGTGGTGAGGCAGAACATCATGGCAGGGAATGTGTGGCAGAGTAAATCTCTCACTTCATATTGGCCAAGAAGGAGGGAGGGAGAGAGGAGAGAGAGAGAAAGAAAGAGATAAGAAGAAGAAAGAGGCAGAGTCGGAGAAGGAGAAGGCAGGGCAATGATATATGCTTCAAAGGCACAAAAACACACCTCAGCGACCTACTTCCTGTAACAAGGACTCATCTCCTAAAATGTCTACCATCTCCCAATTGTGCCACCAGTTGGGGAATAATGAGCCTTCAAGGGCTGAGGTTGTGGCTCAGTGGTAGAGCACTCACATAGCACATGCAAGGCCCTGGGTTCGATCCTCAGCACAACATAAAAAAATAAATAAAATAAAGGTAATGTGTCCAACTATAAATAAAAAATAAATATTAAAAAAAAGAAGGCTTCGACACAGGAAACTCTGGGGAACCGTCTAGATCCACGCTATAACAATAAATGTAATTTATTAACAAAAACTATGATAAACTAAGATAATTTGCTAGACAATTAAATACCAGAGGCCAAGCCAGATTAAACAAATAAAAGTTGGCATGAAATTGACTGTAAGCTGTTGTTCCTATGTTTATGGCTCATTATTTTCTTAATGTGCTGAATGATAATAACCTATCTCTATTTTTGCCCTAAGTCTCAAAAAAGTAAGATATACCTGTTCAATTCTATACTCATTCAACATCCTTTCTTTTCTCTCTTCCTTGATAGCTAGGAAAAACCTATTTCCTAATAGTATTTAGTAAGTAAGTGTTTTTGCCTTCTAAATTATAAAATAGTAAGCATTTACTAGGGAAGTTTAATTAGCACTTACCCTTGTAAACTGTTAAGGTCAGTTTTTCCCTACTGCCTACACTTATTGTACATTGGTTATGGATGGAGTTATCTTGTTAGCCAAGCTACTTTAGTTCTCTTTTCACAATAATCCTATGTTATAGGTAGTACTACTGAGGTCACAGAAAATTCAATGAACCAAAATTATTAACTCCTAAAACTAGGATCTAACTTCTCCCCAACAATTCTAATGAAGTTTTGGCAACCAAGTCTAGGCAGACTAAAGCAGTACCTGGAAAGGGAAGTGAGGACTCTAGTATTGGATGAGGATTTTCTTTGGTATCCTTAGGCTTCACCTTAGGCAACTCCTTCCTCTATCAAAAGAAATGATTCTCCTCTTCTTTAGCATGGCTAAGGGTCTGTCGGTCTTATTTATTTTTTCAAAGAACCAACTTTTAGTTTTGTCAATTCTTTCAATTGTTTCTTTTGTTTCAATTTCATTGATTTCTGCTCTGATTTTAATTATTTCTTGTCTTCAGCTATATTTGCTGTTGTTTTGCTCTTCTTTTTCTAGGGTTTTGAGATGAAGTGTGAGATCATTTATTTGTTGGTTTTTTCTTTTTTTGAGGAATGAACTCCAGGCAATGAATTTCCCTCTTAACACTGCTTTCATTGTGTCCCATAGATTCCATATGTTGTGTCTGTATTTTCTTTTATCTCTAAGAATTTTTTGATTTCCTCCTTTATGTCTTCTGTAACCCATTGGTCATTCAGTAACATATTGTTCATTTTCCAAGTGATGTAGGATTTTTTCTTTCTTCTTTTATCGTTGATTTCCAGTTTCGTTCCATTATGATCAGATAAGATTCATGGTATTATCTCTACACCTTTATAATTTCTAAGAGTTGCCCTTTGGCATAATATATAGTCTATTTTTGAGAAAGATCCATGTGCTGCTGAGAAAAAAGTATATGCGCTTGATGATGGTTAATATATTCTATATATGTCGGTTAAGTCTAGGTTATTAATTGTGTTACTAAGTTCTATAGTTTCTTTATTCAACTTTTGTTTGGAAGATCTGTCCAATGGTGAGAGAGGTGTGTTGAAGTCACCCATAATTATTGTGTTGTGGTCTATTTGACTCTTGAACTTGAGGAGAATTTGTTTTATGAACGTAGCAACACCAAGAGAACTCAAATTACCAGCATATGGGATGAAAAAGGCAATATCACAACAGACACTACAGAAATACAGAAGATAATTAGAAATTATTTTGAAAATTTATATTCCAATAAAATAGGAGAGTGAAGACATCAATAAATTTCTTAAGTCATATGATTTGCCCAGATTGAGTCATGAGGATACACACAACTTAAACAGACCTATATCAATGGAGGAAATAGAAGAAGCCATCAAAAGACTACTAACCAAGAAAAGCCCAGGACCAGATGGGTATACAGCAGAGTTTTACAAAACCTTTAAAGAAGAACTAATACCAACACTTTTCAAGTTATTTCAGGAAATAGAAAAAGAGGGAGCTCTTCCAAATTTATTCTACGAGGCCAACATCACCCTGATTCCGAAACCAGATAAAGACACTTCAAAGAAAGAAAACTACAGACCAATATCTCTAATGAACTTAGATGCAAAAATCCTCAATAAAATTCTGACAAATTGTATACAAAAACATATCAAAAAATTGTGCACCATGATCAAGTAGGATTCATCCCTGGGATGCAAGGATGGTTCAATATACGGAAATCAATAAATGTTATTCACCATATCAATAGACTTAACGATAAGAACCACATGATCATCTTGATAGACGCAGAAAAAGCATTCGACAAAGTACAGCATCCCTTTATGTTTAAAACACTAGAAAAACTAGGGATAACAGGAACTTACCTCAACATTGTAAAAACTATCTATGCTAAGCCTCAGGCTAGCATTCTAAATGGAGAAAAATTGAAGGCATTCCCTCTAAAATATGGAACAAGACAGGGATGCCCTCTCTTACCACTTATATTAAACATAGTTCTCGAAACACTGGCCAGAGCAATTAGACAGATGAAAGAAATTAAAGGCATAAAGATAGGAAAAGAGGAACTTAAATTAGCACTGTTTGCAGATGACATGATCCTATACCTAGCAAACCCAAAAGGTTCTACCAAGAAACTTCTAGAGCTAGTAAATGAATTCAGCAAAGTGGCAGGATATAAAATCAACATGCATAAATCAAAGGCATTCCTGTATATCAGCGACAAATCCTCTGAAAAGGAAATGAGGACAACCACCCCATTCACAATATCCTCAAAGAAAATAAAATACTTGGAAATCAACCTAACAAAAGAGGCGAAAGACTTATACAATGAAAACTACAGAACCCTAAAGAGAGAAATAGAAGAAGATCTTAAAAGATGGAAAGATATACCCTGTTCATGGATAGGCAGAACTAACATCATTAAAATGGCGATATTACCAAAAGCACTCTATAGGTTTAATGCAATGCCAATCAAAATTCCAACAGCATTTCTTGTAGAAATAGATAAAGCGATCATGAAATTCATATGGAAAAATAAAAGACCCAGAATAGCAAAATCAACTCTAAGCAGGAAGAGTGAATCAGGAGGTATAGCGATACCAGACTTCAAACTATACTACAGAGCAATAGTAACAAAAACAGCATGGTACTGGTACCAAAACAGGCAGGTAGACCAATGGTACAGAATAGAGGACACAGAAACCAATCCACAAAATTACAACTACCTTATATTAGACAAAGTTGCTAAAAGCATGCAATGGAGAAAGGATAACATCTTCAACAAATGGTGCTGGGAAAACTGGAAATCCATATGCAACAAAATGAAACTGAATCCCTTTCTCTCACCATGCACAAAAGTTAACTCAAAATGGATCAAGGAGCTAGGGATCAAACCAGAAACTCTGCACCTGATAGAAGAAAAAGTTGGCTCTAATCTCCATCTTGTGGGGTCGGGCTCCAAATTCCTTAATAGGACAACCATAGCATAAGAGTTAAAATCAAGAATCAACAAATGGGACATACTCAAACTAAAAAGTTTTTTCTCAGCAAGAGAAACAATAAGAGAGGTAAATAGGGAGCCTACATTCTGGGAATAAATCTTTACTCCTCACACTTCAGATAGAGCCCTAATATCCAGAGTATACAAAGAACTCAAAAAATTAAACAATAAGAAAACAAATAACCCAATCAACAAATGGGCCAAGGACCTGAACAGACACTTCTCAGAGAAGAATATACAATCAATCAACAAGTACATGAAAAAATGCTCACCATCTCTAGCAATCAGAGAAATGCAAAGCAAAACCACCCTAAGATACCATTTCACTCCAGTAAGAATGGCAGACATTATGAAGTCAAACAACAACAAGTGCTGGCGAGGATGTGGGGAAAAGGGTACACTTGTACATTGCTGGTGGGACTGCAAATTGGTACAGCCAATCTGAAAAGCAGTATGGAGATTCCTTGGAAAGCTGGGAATGGAACCACCATTTGACCCAGCTATTCCCCTTGGACTATTTCCCAAAGACCTAAAAAGAGCATACTCTAAGGATACAGCTACATCAATGTTCATAGCAGCACAATTCACAATAGCTAGATTGTGGAATCAACCTAGATGCCTGTCAATAGATGAATGGAAAAAAATATGTGGCATTTGTACACAATGGAATATTACTCAGCATTAAAAAATAACAAAATCATGGCATTTGCAGGGAAATGGATGACATTAGAGCAGATTATGCTAAGTGAAGTTAGCCAATCACTAAAAAACAAATGCTGAATGTCTTCTTTGATATAAAGAGGGCGACTCAAAACAGAGCAGGGAGGAAGAGCATTAGAAGTAGATTACCATGAAGCAGGGACGAGAGGTGGGAGGAAATGGGAGAGAGAAGGGGAATTGCATGGAAATGGAAGGAGACCCTCATTGTTATACAAAATTATATATAAGAGGATGTGAGGGGGAATGGAAAAGAAAAGAGAGAAATGAGTTACAGTAGATGGGGTAGAGGGAGAAGATGGGAGGGGTGGGGAGGGAAGGGGGGATAGGAAGGCAATAGGAAAGGCAGCAGAATACAACAGACACTAGTATGGCAGTATGTATAAAAGTGGATGTGTAACTAATGTGATCCTGCAATCTGTACATGGGGTAAAAATAAGAATTCATACACCATTTGAATCAAATGTATGAAATATGATATGTCAAGATCATTGTAATGTTTTGAGCAACCAATTAAAAAAAAAGAAATGATTCTCCTATCTATTGCCCCAGCAATTCTGTTTAATGAATCTTTGCCCAAAACTAAGGGTTTAAAACAATAGGTGTTCACAAGTTAACAGTTGGGGTAGGTTGGGTTCGGGCTGAACTGTTCTGGCATTGACAGTTTCACTCACATGGTTGGTGATGACTGTTGACTGGGGAAACCTCATCACCCCTGTGATGAAATGAAGTCTCATGAGTTTTTCATTCTTCAGGAGGCTGAGCTGATGAACAGAGAGCATGAACCCTAGTGTGCACTCTTCAAGCTTCTGCTATGCCTTCTCTGATGATATCTCATTAAATAAACTAATCACATGGCTGAAAAAGAATTATAGATGGAAGGCCACAGGAAGTGTTTGACCAGCTGAGGGTTGAAGAATAGGGTCCCTTAATGACCTCAATATTCCAGAATATGAAATTTTTAATCTTATTTCTCAAGGCTTCTTTCACCTTGGGCATTCTAAGCTCATGAATCCATAAGAACATTAGATGTACCCACATAAATTCACTTTTTAGCTTTGCTGGGGATCCACCATTAAAGATGCATTTATTACTTTGCTACTTAAAGGTGATAACTGAACTATCAGTATCAACACTTTGCAGGATCTTGCTAAAAACCAGAATCTTGGGCCATACCCCCAATTATGGTAATATGTATTTTAAAAAAATAGCCAGGTCCCCTGTATTAACATTAAGGTTTGAAAAAGTATTCACCGTTAGATTTAATATTCTGTTGCCAATTGTGTTTTCTGAGGAAACACTCCAGTATAATTGCAAGTATTTCTAACTCTGAGAATGGGGGTGGAAATGTTCATCAGTCCAAAAAAAAAAAAAAAAAGCAACAAAATTTTTATTTGTTGAGGCTTCTGGAGCGTCAAGTCTTTCTTTAATCAATTTATCTTGTATTTTGGTGAAGTTTTGCAAAAATCTTGATGAAGTGACAGGTTTAGTTCCCAAGCCCAGGTGCTATGCAAACAGAAATAAACATGGCCCCACTTAGAAACTCATTATGTTCCCTTCCTTGTATTTTCTTTCTTTTTTTAATTTTTTTATTTGTTTTAATTAGTTATACATGACAGTACAATGACCTTGACACTTCTCACAATAACCCCATGTTATAGATTTAGTGAAAGCTAAAGAGGTTCGTGAACTAAAGTTATTAAGCCCCAAATTAGGATCTAAATCCCCACCTTTTTCCTGATTCTAATAAGGTTTTGACAACCAAGTTTAGGCAGACTAAACTTCTATCCAAATAGGAGGTTTCAAATGAAGTCTGATAGAACTATCAGATGGGTCACAGGCTGAGACAGTTCAGTGTGTTAAAACATTCAACACTCAGGGTGTTAAGACAATAAGCATGTGACTCTTTGGCAGTTAATTGCTTTTCTCTTTGGTATGAAATCTCCATGTACCTTAGACAGATCCCATCTTCTTTACCAGGAGTGTCACTCACATCTGGCTGTCTTATTTATCAATCTTTTCAGAAAAGATGCTGTTGCCCTTTGGCATTCTGTCCTGTAATGACTCGACTTCTTGTCATTCTGCCCTAGTGGAGGGTGGACACCTTGAAGGCTGTCTTGTTCTTCACCACTTCTCTACTTTTAACAGAAGCAGGAGCCAGGAAAAGGCTAAGGGTTCATCAAATGGATGAAGAAAGCCATTTTACTAATAGCCAGTAAAATCAAAATGACCATCTTCCTTCCTAGGACCTAATAACTGAATTAAGTATGAACCAGTTTTCATTTATATTGATTGTGCAATTTCCATCAGAACTTTTCATCTTTTCTCTGAATATTAGCTTTAAAAGGAGAGGAATGCCTTAGCATCTTAGACAATTGAATAGAGTTCAATTTGACCATTGAAATTGTCCTCACAATACAAAAAAGGAAATAATGTGACCTGCGATAGATTGCTTCTATGAACATCAAAATTAGTGGTCTTAAGAACACGCGAATCTAAAAAAAAAAAAAAAAAAAAGTAAATGCTACAGTGAGCTGAAAGTAAAACCTAGAAATGAACATAAAGTCTCATTTGAAAGCAAATTGACGCTAAATAGTACAGGAGTATAACTTTTATATGAAATGTTTGTACAGATTTTTTATTTTTTATCTCCATATGTTTAAGAGTTTAAGTGGATTTTGAATTTTATATTTAATTTTATTTTCAATCACATAATATTCATACATATTTATGGGGTACAGTATGATAATCCAATACATGTCAACAATGTGTAATGATCAAATTAAGACAGCTAACATTTCATCTCCTCAAATATTTATCATTTCTGTACTGGGAACCTTTAACTCTTTCTTCTGGTTATTTTGAAATACATACAAAATTATAGTACACTAGATATAGACACCCTATAGTGCTGTGGAACACCAGTAGCTAGTTCCTCCTAACTAACTGTATTTTGGCACCTATTATCCAACTTCTTTCTGGTTCCACTCCTCCTTCCCTTCCTCGCCTTTAGGGACCATTACACCATCAATCTTTTATGAAGCTAACTTTTTTAGCTCCCACATATGAGTGGGAATATGTAATATTTGTCTTTCTGGGCCTGGCTTCTTTCACATAACATCATGTCCTCACAGTTCCAACCATACTGCTACAGATGACAGGATATCATTCTTTATTTATGGCTGAAAGATATTTTATAATGTAAGTGTACCACAATTGTTTAAAATTTTTGTTTATTCTTTTTAGTTATACATGACAGTAGAATGTATATTGACATATTATACATACATGGAGTACAACTTCCCCTTCTTGTGGTTGTTTATAATGTGGAGTTACACTGGTCTTGTATTCATATACAAACATAGAAAGTTATGTCTGATTCATTACACTGTCTTTCCTATTCCCATCCCACTTCCCTTCTCTTCATTACCCTCTGTCTAATCCAATGAACTTCTAGTCTTCCCTCCCCCCACCGCCTTATTGTGTGTTAGCAGCATCCGCATATCAGAGAGAACATTTGGCCTTTGGTTTGGGAGGATTAGTTTATTTCACTTAGCATGATAGTTTCCAGTTCCATTCATTTACTGGCAAATGCCATAATCTCATTCTTCTTTATGACTGAGTAACATTCCATTGTGTGTGTGTGTGTGTGTGTGTGTGTGTGTGTGTGTATCATATTTTCTTTATCCATTCATTTGTTGAAGGGCACCTAGTGTGGTTCCATAGCTTAGCTATTATAAATTAAGCTGCTATAAAAATTGATGTGGCTGTGTCACTATAGTATGCTGATTTTAAGTCCTTTGAGTATATACTGAAGAGTGGGATAAGAGGTGGTTGGTTCCATTCTAAGTGTTACTAGGAATCTCCATATTGCTTTCCAGAGTGGTTGCACCAATTTGCAGTTCCACCTGCAATGTATGAGTTGTACCACATTTTTCTATCCATTTATTCATAGATGGAAACCTTGACCTATTATGAATAGGTTATAAATAACATGTATATTTAAATGACTCATATCCAAGAATCCTATATGTTACCATTATGAATAGTGTATCATTTAAAATTACTTTTCACTAGATTTTCAAACTTTTTTGTATTCCTGAGGCTACTCATAGACATTTTGGTGCCTCAAAAAATAATTTTGATTAGGAAAAAATAGTTTTTCTCCCTTTAAGCTTTAAGAAAACAATCTAAAACTGAGAAAAAAAATGTTTAAGGGTTAGGAAATCAAAATTCTTGGTTCACTTAGTCAACAAAGTCCAAACTTAAGTGGGATAAGATGACATCCTCTTACAGTAAGGATTAGGCACACAGAGTTTCCTGTGTTTTCAGTCCCTTTTGAATTCTATCAATGCTAGGGAGTCAAAGTTGGATGGATTCTTGGACATGAGTAATTTAAATGTATTTCATAGACTTATTTTTCTTTATTTTGACACAAAATTATGTGGTGAATTTGCTATCATGGTAAAAACTAGAATAAAAAATGACTGAATCAAAACCTACTTCTCTATGGATTATCAATTAAGAGAGATGCAGAGAAGATACAATAAACTAAATTCCAAAGAGTAGAAGCCTTAAATAATTGAGCAGAGAATCATAGTAGAATCCATATTTGGAAAGAAGCACAAGGATTATTAGTGCTCCTAACAAAAGTGGGACAGCCACAAAAAAAGGAAATATCACTGTAATATGTTGATTTTAAGTCCTTTGGGTATAAGCTGAGGAGTGGGATAGCTGGGTCAAATGGTGGTTTCATTCTGAGTTTTCTAAAGAATCTCTATACTGCTTTCCATAATGGTTGCACCAGTTGGCATTCCCACCAGCAATGTATGAGTGTGCCTTTTTCCCCACAACTTGCCAGGATAGTGGAATGAGTCAGACATTATTACCCTATGTACATATATAACTATATTACCAGTGAGGTTCTACATGACGTACAAACAAAAAGAATTGAGAAATCATACTCAAACTATATATCATGTATCAAAGTGCATTCTACTGTCATGTATAACTAATTAGAATAAATGAAAACTAAATTGAAAAGCAGGAGATATCATAGGGAACTAAAAATACACAGTAGGGAAAGGTATACACAGTAGGGAAAGGTATACACAGTAGGGAAAGGTATATGGTGCTGAGAAAACTCCATCCATATGCAAAAGAAAGATATTATATTGTTACCTTAAACTGCACACAGAAATCAACTCAAAATGAATTAAAAATTTAAATGCAAGATCTAAAATTGTAAGGCTCTTTTAAAAGAAAACATAGGGAAACTACTTCATGTTATTGGTCTTGGCAATGAATTCCTGGATATGTCACAAAAAAACAAAGGCAACAAAAATGAAAATTAACAGGTAGAATTACATCCAACTAAAAGGCTTTGGCACAGCAAAGGAAACAATCCAAAGAGTGATTGATTCTTCTCCCATTACTGAGTGGGAGAAAATATTTTGAAAACCACAAATTTGATCAGGGGTTAATCTCCAAAATACATGAGAAATTCTTATAACTTGATATTAAGACTACTAATATCCAGTTTAAAAATGGACTAAAGACTTGATTGGGCATTTTTTCAAAGAAGTCAACAGTTATATAATAAATGTTAAACATCACTAGACTTGAAGGAAATAAGAATCAAAACTGATATCATCACCTCACACCTATCAGAATGGTTATTTTTTAAAGACAATTGTTAGCAAAGTTATAGAAAAATTGGAACTCTTAAACCCTGTTGATAGGAATACAAGACGATGTAGCCAGTGTATACATTTCTCAAAAAATTAAAAATACAGCAATTATATGACGAGCAACCCTGTTTCTCGATATGCATCCAAAATAACTGAAATTAGGATCTCAAAGAGATAGTAGCACTCCTGTGTTCACTGCAGCACTGTTGACAATAACCAAGATGAGCAAGCAACTTACATGTTTATTGACAGATAGATGGGTAAAGAAAACGTGGTATACACACACGAAAGCAGATTCTGCCCTACAATGACAGTATGGCTATCTGCCATGACACCTTGAGGACATTATACTAAGTGGAATAAGTCAGTCGCAGAAAGACAAATACTTCCTGATTCTGCTTAAGTGGGATATCTAAAATAGTCAAACTCCTTGAATCAAAGAGTGGAATGTTGGTCTCCAGCTCTGGGGTGGAGGGAGACATGGGGAGTAACTAATCAATAGGCATAAAGTTTTTGTTAAATAAGACGTAAACATTTGCTGTACAACATTGTACCTATGATCACTAACAAAGCACTGTCTACCCCAAACACAGAAGGAAACAGTGGGTCAGTAAAGCATAGCAGAATGTGAAAAAAAAAACAGACGCAGAAATATACTTTTTTTATCCTGACAACTTCCTCTATGCTCTCCAAAATTTACCAAGAAACATGGAATGGAGAATTGAGTTGGTAGGATACACCTTCATGTACTGAACTAATCCCTCCTCACTTTAACCCATTTTGTCCCATTTCCCAGGATGTTGAATGCCTAATACAAACTTAAATATAGCATATAATATATAGTTATGTGATATATAATTATTTACTTCTATAACAAAGACATAATCATATTACCAAATGATTGTGATATAATTAAGGCGAATTAAGATAATAGTAGATACAAACTATAGATTACTATTCCCAACCTATTTTAATACACCTGTATCAATTTCACTGAAATAATTGCAAAATTGAAAACTTGGGATTTTTTGTGTTAATCAGTGGCCTAATTGAGACACCAGATCCTGATCCCTCAGTATCTTCCTGGCAAGAAACATGGGATTTATGGGTTGTGCTAACTAAAGGAGAATTCAACTACATTTAATCTTTTAGTTCATACCAGTGAAAGTCAACCTTTGGAAGAGTATGAAAGGTCAGCACAGACTCAGAAGAGCAAAACTAGAGCCTGATAGAAAACATATTTGATGAAATAAACACTAATTTTTCGCCCAATTATGGTGCGGAAAAAAAAAAATCAACCAACTGACACAAGATTAGCAAAACCCAAGCAGGATGGAGTCAAAGAAAATCACACCTATTTCACAATCTAAGAAATGTTTGATAACAAAAGATAAAGAAGAAATCAAAACAGCAATTAGAGGGTGGAAAAAACTGCATTTTATAGAAAGGCTCAATAGTATGAAAGGCAACTATCAGAAATTGAAGAAGCAAGAAGACAAAGAAATGAATTGTTAAAATACAAAGGGATCTCAATCAGGAAGAATATATCCCTCAAAGAATATTCTTCACAAATGAAGAGCACATGTGCCATTGTCCCAGAGAAGGGAAGACAGAAAACGTATCTGAAGAAACACAGCTGAAAATATGTCAAATTTGATGAAAAGTGTAAACTTTCAGATAGAAGAGTCTCGATGAACCTCAAAAAGACGAAATATGAAGAAACCTACACCAAAGCACATCATGTATCAATATCAACTTTTGAGCAACAGTAAAGCAGAAAACCTGGGGAAATATTTTTTGTGGCTTTGAGTTTGGCAAAGATTTCTTATATAGGACGTAAGAATCACAAACCATAAAAGAAAAATCAGACTTTATCAAAATCTAAATGCTTCCTACTCAAAAGGCAATGACAAGAAATTAAAAAGGCAAGCCATGGTCTGAGAAATATTCACAATGGATACATCTGACAAAGGAATTATATTTTACATCCTATGAAGAAGATCTCCTATGAATCTGGCAGTAACTAATTTTTTAAAATAAGCAAAAGTTGATGCTTTGCCAAAGAATATACACTGTGCTCAATAGCAAATATAGAGAAGGTAACCAGTATTATTAATTATTAGCAATGCACTGAAATCCACTAGAACTGCTGAAGTTGAAGAGGCTAAGAAGATTGGAAAAGATGTGGAGCAACTAAAGTTCTCATGCAATGACCTTAGACAGCAGTTCAGCAGCTTTTTATACAGGTCAACTTAAACATTACTATGACCTAACAGTTCTACTTTGAGTGTATGCCCCAAGTATATAAAAGTATATATTTAAGCAACAACAACAACAAAAAAGTATAAGAATGTTCATAGCAGCTTGATGCAAAATAACTAAAACTAGAATATGAATATTTCAAATATTCATTAACAGGAATATGAATAAACAAAATCTGATATATTCATACCATGAAATATTCCTCAGCAATGAAAAGGATTGATACACAAAACATAGGTGTGTCTCACCAACATTTTGTTAGTATAAATTATGGAAATGGTGCTCAGCAAGAGACCCAGGTCAGGGAGACTTGGAGAACTGAGGTTTGTTTATGCCTTGGGACTCACATGAGCTAGTGCTCCGAAGTTCTGGGCCTCAAGCTGAGGTTATGTGGGGCTTTTAGAGGAAATCTGACATTGTTCCTTAACCATTACAACATTGGTGGATTTGAAGTTTTGGCCAGGTGACCAAAGACCATGCATAGAGTATTTATGATAAGCAGTAAAGGATTATGGAAAATAATATTCCTACAAGACAGCCCCCAGGAAAAACAGAATGACAGCTTGGCTTGGGAGGAGAGAGGGAAATTACCCAAAGAGCAAATGTCTCCCAGTACATCCTTTTCCAGGAACAATGGTCCCTGAAGGGAGGAGGCAGATACTGAAATGCTCAGCCCTGGACTTTCACCCTTTCCCACCTCCCATGAGTCCTGAAAGGAGAGAAGCAAGTAGTGAAGCTCTGGGAAACAATAAATCCCGGAGGAAGAAGAAAAGGGTTAGGCAGGATTTGAGTATTCATCCCTGGGGATCTGAGCTCCTCTCTCTCCAAGTAATAATGAGTTTCAAACTTTTTACAACTGCCTTCCTGAGTTAAAAAATTTTAACCTGCACAAATAGTCCACTGACTGTCTGATCAGCAAATCTGCACTTTCCAATGATTAATTTGCCCTCATTGTAAACTATAAAACTCAGACTCCTTCTGTAACCTAGGGGCCATTTTCATACCCAGAAAACAAGCCCTCCCATGCTAGAATGATGAACTCCTCTGCCGAATAAAGGAAAGCTTACTGAGCCGTTTGAGATCTGCTTCATCATGGTTATTTGTATTTTCATTATGGTACCAAAAACATGTTGGTTATTTTTGCTTACAAGTGGTTCACAGGTACAGAACACACACAGTAAAACACTTGCAAGTGTGGTCTTCACCACAGGCAGCCAGTAACTCAAGATAACTTGAGTTTACCTCCTTAAGAGCTGCATTTCTAAGACCTAAACCCACAGGGTTATAGTTTAGACAGCAGTTAATTGGCCTAGCAATTAAGTGATGAAGCTTACATTTCTATAGAGTTCAGAAAGTTACCAAGTATACAAAGTTATAGAGTTACAGGCATCTGTTGGCCTTGGAAGCTGGTCACAGAGATGTTTGCATTTCAGACTCCTAGAGATAGCTCTTTACAATCCATTGGATAGGGACCCAAGGTTAATTAGGTTCCCTGAATAGAAGCTGATGGAGGAGGTGTGTGTGGGGAGGGGGATTAACCCTTTCCCCAGGCACTGGTTCTTCCTTATAATGTTTTTATAATTTCATTTTTTAATCAGGTCTGACATCTCCACCACAAAAGAAAGGAGCCAAATACAAATAACACATGCTGTATAATCCCTTGAAATTCAAGGACAGGAAAAATGAACCAATAGTTACAGAAATCAAAATAGTGATTGTATGGTGGGGGTACAGTGGAAAGAGTAAGAAGGAACTTCCTACTGTGGTAGTAAGCTTCTGTATCTCTCTTGGGTATTGGTTACACAGGTGTACATACTTGTATTGAACTTGAGATCTGTGCATTTTATTATGCACAAGCATTGATCACTTCATGATTTTTAAATCGTATCCTCATCTACAATCTCATTTGCAAAGGTAGAACTGGCACTTTACAAACGAGGATATTAAAGCTCAGAGAGATGTGAAGTGCTGAGGCTTCCTGAGCCTCTGCAGGTCTTTGGCCACTATTTCATTTTCTTTACACCACTTTCCCATTTCCCCAGCAGCAAGGGGGAGCTGGGCCAAAAGTATTGACACAGAAAAGAGTTAATGAATTTTAAAAGTGCTCAGAAGAACTTTTCTGCTGGGTTAGCACTATTTGAATACTAAAGCTAAGGCTCTGCATTTCAAATATACTCTTTTGTCTCTGGACCACTGTGCTAGAGAGAGAATGGGGAAGCAATCCAAAGAGGAAACTGGAGAAGAACATAGAGAAAGGAGACTATTGTTACCAGGGGATCAGGCTTCCTTTTTTAGTTTGGAGACATTCTTTCCTGCTCAGAACCTTGGGGAAAAAGGACAAACATTTTCAACCAGTATTGAGAGACGAGAGGGGGAAACCAGAGAGTCCTACATCACAGCCAACCTGCAGATGGAAGAAAGACCACAGAGGGAGCCATGGGTCAAGATGGCCAGTGTGATTGTTGATTTTTATAGCCTGGATGTCAGCATGAAAACAAAGGAGTTACACCTAGGATTGTGGATCTGTTGCCAGAGGGGAAGATAGGGCTCCTCGCAGGACAGATTTTGCAGGCACTGAGGTTGCTTCTGGATACCAGTATCCGTTCCTAGTCCTCTGGCTGACCCTCCAGGCTCACATCCTTGCAGCCAAGGGAATGATTTATTTGCTGAGCTAAGATATATATGAAATTGATTACATGCTCTCAACAAGGTAAACTGTCCCTTACAGGAGAGATTACTAATTGAATAAGAAGGCATTTTTGTGATGCTTGATCACAGTTAGGTTTACATGTGGCATGTAGTAAGCATATATTATCCACCCATGTTGTTGTTTTGATTCTTCTCAATACTATCCAACCTGGAACTGGCTAGAAAAAAGAAGTATGTCTACAGGGAGCGGGAAGGTATGAAGAGGCCTGGTTCCTGCAATAATTCAAGAGTGAAAACTATTTAGCCCAGGGATTCTTCAGACTGGATGCCCAGTGGAGCTGTATGTGGCACTTTTAATACAACAGCAACACACCCAGGTCCCACGGGCCAGAGAGTCTCCTGTAACTGGCCTGAGGGGAGAGGAAAGGGCAAGGAGCTTGAGTGGATAAAAACTCCACAGGTGGGTCTAATGTTCAGTCTGGGGTTGAGAAATACTGAGGTCCAGAGGAGAAAGGGCAGTTATTCAAATTCAAGTCCAAGTTCATAGACTCAGTTAATCAGCTTATCATCACTGTGACCAAAATACCTGACACAAACAACTTCAAGGAGGAAAGATTTATTTTGGCTCAGTTCCAGAGGTCTCAGTCCGTGGTCAGCTGACTACATTTCTTTGGGCCCGAGTTGAGAAGGCGTATTCTGGCTGCAGGGCGTGATGGAGGAAAGCTGCTCAGTTCTTGGCAGCCAGGAAGGGAGGAGAGGGGTATGTGTGTGAGGGAAAACCAGGGACAAGACACAGTCTTCAAGACCACACCCCCAGGAACCGACTTCCTCCAATCATGCCCCACCTGCCTGTGGTTTCCCCTGCCTCCCGGTAGCTTTCAGGGAATTCATCCACCCATGAGATCAGAGCCCTCAGGATCAATCACTTCCCCAAATCCCCACCTCTGAACGTTGCTATAAGGAAACCAAGACTTCAAAATGTCAGTTTGGGGGTAGCATGCAAAGAGATTCGCATGCCTGTAATCCCAGCGCCTCTGGAGACTGAGGCAGAAAGAGCAAGAGTTCAAAGCCAGCCTCAGCAAAAGCAAGGTGCTAAGCAACTCAGTGAGACCCTGTCTCTAAATAGAATACAAAATAGGGATGGGGATATGGCTCAGTGGTCAAGTGCCCCTGAGTTCAATCCCTGGTATGGAAGGAAGGAAGGAAGGAAGGGAGGGAGGGAGGGAGGGAGGGAAGAAAAGAAACAAAGGGAACTTTTGGTAACAATTTTGTTTTGTATGATAGTTTTTCTTCTTTGACTTGTGCTAGTTCTTGACAATCGGAACCCTCTGAGCACTGACCGACACTCTAATTACATTGTGTCTGTAAATGTTCAGGTACCGTTTCACACAGGAATTCACATCAAAATATTCACTTTAAAATTTCACAGTCAGAAAAGGAGGAAGATATTTTGGGATTCCCAAACCTATTATCTGGAAGTGCCAGAGGCATTTCTGTGAGAAAAACAACTGCTAACAGCTGCAGTCTGGCTTTTTTTTTTTCTTCCCTCCCCCACTTCCTCTGGAAGAATAAGGTGTAATTTCCTAGGAGGGTTGCCCTTCTTAGCATCTGCCCCTAACCTGCAGCAGCTCTCCAGTCCTCAGACCCATAAGTTCATTGAAAATATTTAACAAGGGTAAAAGATATCCCATGAAGAACAACTCTGGGATCCACTCTCATACCCCCAAAAGCTGACCAGAGAGGCCAAGACATGACCCTGAAAGCTCCCTGAGAACAGGAACTGGCACCCCGTTGCTCATTACGTTCAGCCCCAGGCAGAGAGAAGCCTTATAAGGTTAAGTGAGTGTTTTAGTCAGCTTTGTGTTCCTGTGACCAAAAGACCTGACAAGAACAATTGAGAGGAGCAAAAACTTAAAAGTTTATTTTGGTTCATGGTTTCAGAGGGCCGGTCCATGGTTGGCCAATTCCACAGCTCTGACTTGAGGTGAGGCAGAATATCATGGCCAAAGGGTGCAGAGGAGGAAAGAGCTCAAAATATGGTAACCAGGAAGCACAGAGCTGTGCTTGCCACGGATACTATATTAACCCCAAAGACACACCCCCCAGTGACCTACTTCCTTCAGCCACACCCTAAAAAACAACTGCCTACAGCTATCTTCCAATTAATCTATATCAGTGGAATGAATGATCCTCTTTAAAGTCTAATCCTTTCCACTCTGAACATTCTTGCACTGTCTCACACATGAATTTTTGGGGGGACAGCTCAGATCTAAACCATAACAGTGAATAAAAATGTTAACTGCATGAATGAATAAATGGAGTTTCGTGAGATTTTTAATAATGAACATACATCTTATAAAAGAGAATTAGCACAGAGCAAGAAGTATAATAAAACAGCAAAAATAAGCTCACCTGCACAGATAAATGCCTGATATCAGATGTTTTCTTAAGGATGAGTTTTTACAGATCAAAGGATAGAGATTGAACAAGGCCCTGGGCAAAAATGGGAGAGGAGTTCATGAGAGGCTGGACCTCCAGGAGCCCCAGAGGAAATCCCAACTCACCTGAAATTTTTGGCCTGTGAACATGGCACCCCACTGTTCTCTGCTGTAGACTTAGGAATTTCAGAGGCAATTCAGGGATATGCCTTCCGGGTTACCAAGATCTTCTTTGCAAAATTCATAACTCAGAAGAAAGAGAGACTTATTTATGCAGAGAACAAGCTGAGCTTCTTTTCCTTTCTGCAGGAACTGAAACTATAGAATTCAAGGAGCAACCTAACTTCCCAAGGGAGTGAGAACAGAGCCACTGAGTGGGGAAAACAGCAGGTTTATCATTGTACCTACTACCCAAATCCACTCGTCTTCTTCATTCCTTACCTGGTTAAAGACCGCATGATGAATGTTCAATAATCTAGAGCTGTGTTACAAAGTACGCTGAAACTTACAGACCATTTTATGGTATCTCACAGCTTCAGTCAGCTTTTTTGCTGCTGTGACTATAGGATCTGATCAGCACGATTATAGAGGAGGAAGAGTTTATTTAAAGACTCACAGTTTCAGAGGTCTTAGTCCATAGAAGGCCGGCTCCATTCCTCAGGGCTCAAGGTGAGGCTGAACATCATGACACAAGAGGATGGCGGTGGGGAGGGAAGCAGCTCACATCACAGCGATCAGAAGGCAGAAAGAGCGTTCTCCACTTGCCAGATACAAATATATATCCCAAAGCCATGCCCCAATTCCCACCTCCTCCAGCCATACCCTACCACTTTTAATCCCTTTCACAGGATTAAAACACTGATTGGGTTAGACTCTTACAACCCAATCATTTCTCCTTGGAACCTTCTTGCATTGTCTCACACATGAGCTCTTGGGGAATACCACACATCCAAACCATAACCGTCTCAATTTGTGGGTCAGAAATTCAGGATCCTTATAATTTCTGTCTTTCAAAAGACACTGCTGTGAAAAGAAAAAAATACACACTGGGAGAAAATATTTGCAAAGCATATATCTGATAAAGGATGCATATCTAAAAACCCTCTCAAAACCAGATAATAAGAAAACAAATAATCCAATAAAATGTGCAAGGGCTGGGGAGTACTCAGAGGTAGATCACTGACTGGCATGTGTGAGGCACTGCGTTTAATCCTCTGTACTGCCAAAAAAAAAAAAAAAGTGCAAAACATTTGAAAGACATCTTGCCAAAAAAGATATAAGAACAGCAAGTAAGTACATTAAAATACACTCAGTATAATTAAACATTAGGATAATGCCTATCAAAAGCCAGATGATATACCACTACATAGTAATATGTAGTAACAGAAAGCAGGTCAGTGGCTACCTGGCTGGCCCAAGGGGTGAAGGAAGGAGGTGGTGGGAGGGATCACTAAGAGACCCAAGTTAATTTGGAAGGCAGTAAGTATGTTCACCATCTTGGTTGTGGTTAGGGTTTCACAGGAATATGCATACATCAGAACCTATCAAAGCACACACTTGTGAGGTTATGTGGATGCTAATTATACCACAGTACAAGTTATCGTTTAAAAAAGAATGGGGAGAGGGGACTCTTCGTTTTTCTCAAAGTCATCCCATCATGAACATCACTGAACTATATAAACTGGCAGAGACATGGGTGTGAAAGATCTTGGAGTTGGATGTTATTTTCCAAATTAGGAAATCGTAACTCAAACAGATTAGATGCCTTCCCCAAGGTCAACCCCAACTGTTGGCTTCAGGTCCAAGCTACTATCTCTCCACTTTTCACTGCTCTATGGAAAAAGATGCTTCTTTTTACAATCACAAAGGAAACACATTCAAGGTGTTTCATCATCAATTAATCTGATTGGGGCTTTGATTTAAATATAACCTGCTATGGATCCCAGTTGATGAAACACATATAAAAACTCTGATAGAAAAGCCACAGTCTTTCTGACCTAAAGAACCTAAGGCAAAAAATCCTGGAAAGGAGAGAGCTAGACAAGGAGAATACCAAATTCTGTTGATAAACTCTGTTCAAATCCCTGGCTGATCTCTGAAGCATGTATGCATAAGACAGTCAAACAAAGGATCAAAGAATTAAAGCAATTTTAGAGTTGCTGTCCAAGATGCAAAGTTTGCAGGTTAAGTTCATCCATTTAATTGCCTGCTGAAACAATAAAATCAATGCTCTTCAAAGGGATACAACAGAATTCAGAGACTCTGTGACCTAAGGTTCACTGTGCCCACGATAAAGTCCAAAATCACTAGACTAGGAAAATGTGATTCATTCTCAAGAAAAAATATAATCAACAGAGACTGACTCCAATGTGAACTAAATGTTAGGCCTAGTAGATAGGATTTAAAGAACAGATATGATAATTGTGTTAAATGATATAAAGAGTCATACAGCACAAATTTGGCCTGCATAAGTATGCTGAGAATTAAATTCTGATATTCTCTCACACAGTAGGGTGACTATAGATGATAATAATGTATATTTCAAAAAAGCTAGAAGAAAAAAAGGATTTGGAATGTTTTCACCAAAGAGTAATGATAAGTATTTTAGGAAATATATATGCTTACTTGATTCCAACATTATATGAAAGATATATATATATCACATAGTACCCCATAAATATTTGCATTTATTAAAAAAATCTTAAAAGAAGAGATAACCCCTTATCTTCTTACTGCAAAATGGACCTCCCTGAGAAGAAACAGGGAAGATGAAGCTTCCCCCAGCCAGACATAAGCACATAAAGATGATCTTGTCAGCATTTGACTCCTGTTCTAGGTGTCCCTGAGTCCAGCTGTGCTCCCTGGTTACATGAGTCAACAAATCCACATGGTTTTGTTTAATTAAATTTAAATTATAATTTTTATATCCAAAACCTAAAATTCTTTTAAAATATAATTTCATAGAGTGATAGAAGGATGAAAAGAAGAAGTCCCAATGTCAAAATAAGTAGGGTCAGAAGGCTTTCAGGGCAAAGGGTAGCTCAAGAGAGATGAAGGGGCCTGCTCAGCACATGCACGTAACCTAGTCTTTCCATTTTCACTTCACTTGAGCTAGAACATTGAGAAAGGTAGGCGGAGAGCAGCAGTAAGAACTGAGAAATCTTTGCAGAGGGTTGCCATGGGGACCATTCACTCATTCATGATCAAAGATTTACCACGATCAAAGGAGTAAATGATTTGCTAAGGATAGAGCAATGAGCGATATAGACAGTGCCTGTCCTCATGAAGATTCTATGTTGAATCACTTTCTGTAAGGAACACTATACCCTGCAGCACATCTGGAGAAGGCAGCTGTTAATTTTAGGCATAAAAATTCTCAAACTCTCTATGGCATATGATCAACAGAATCAAGGCAGATACAAGGTAAGAGGCTACTGGTTAAATGCCACAAAGAAAATTCCTAGAAAAATAAGCCATCAAACAGCCACACAAGCATATTGAGTCTCATAACACTTTAAGATAAGGGGTAAGAGATAAGCCCCAATGAATAAGGAAAAAAAAATTCTTTGACTATCTTCTCTAGCAAAATGGGAAAGAAGGTTGGGCTACGGATGGTCACACAATATCCTTAGTGCCAGTTGAAGAAACGGACACACTGCTGAGCTCACGGTCACAGAGAATCACATAATCAGAACTGAGAAGTCTGAAAGAATCTGTAACGGTGTGAAGGGCCTTTTCTTTTCCACAGGATAGTTAGACAAACTGCCTCTCACAGCTAAATCAAGCAATTCTGTGGCCTCGTTTTACAAGTGAATGAGATCTCACGGCCATCTCGTGGTGTCAGCTGTCATCCAGGCCATCGCGCCTTCTGCCTGGCAGCCTGGGAAATGAGGTGCGGAACAACATATTCAGCTTTCTCCAATGAGCACTGGCTCTCGGGCCCATCGGTCAGTTCTGCTGTACTGCAAAGCGTTCCTGGAGGGGTTTTCAGCAGCAAATGGATACTCTGAAGGCAAAATTCTATACAAATTGTAGAGGAAGGATCTTGTTTTATTTGTGTCAGAAGCCTTAAGATGGTCTGAGTTGTCCAGGTTGCTAACAAGCCCTGTCTCCTGTCAAAGACATCTACCCAGGCATAGCCCCAGCAGTCTTAAATGTACAAACTCTAGAGTAAATAGTCAATTAACCTTAACCAAGTACATGTAGGCATTTTGCATATATTTAATCCATATAGTAAATATTTAGATATTATATGTTATATATTTTGTATGTGTATAAATGGGGAAGATGGAGGAAAAGACTAAAATGAAAGCAGTGTACAGAGGAAGTGATTAAATTAAACTTTGAAGTCATTGCTATGAGCTACAGCACCATACTCAAAGAAGGAACTGTGGGAATGGGCTCCAAATCTCCAAACACCTGTAAGTACATATACACGTGAACAAAGCAGATTCAGTCTACACTTGCCCATTAGCCTGAGCAGGTCCTACCACTGCAGTCAGTAGGGCCTTATTTTGTAGACAGAACACTTTTGTTGGACTCAGAGCACCCTAAGGATATTACTTAATAGGTGCACAAAAATAAATAAATAAATATTTGACAAATCAATTATTTCCTAAGGACAGTTGAACACAGGAATCTTGTCTGAGCAATTTTCTTCATGACACTGAACAGTGGTAAAAGGCTGCTAAGCAGTAAAAAGTGAGCTGGAGGATGAAGAGAACACAGAGGGAGAATTAACCTTCAACGCTATGAGACAGTTGCATGTGCATGTGACGGAACACTGGTACATGTGGCGGGATCCAGGTAAGAAAGGAGCCATGGGACAGGAGTCTGCAGAACAAGTCAGATGGCCAAGACCAAAGACAAGGGCTAGAAGACACTCCACTGTGGCAGAGAGATACTTCAAAGTTCATGGCAAAGGGAGGAAGAATTAGGGACAATGATTCAATTTATCAGGGAAATTTACCATTATCATAATTTTTTTGAAAAAATAAAAGTAGAAAGAGATTTAAAAATAACTGAATATTTAATAAAATGAAAATCCTTTACATCTTGGGGGTGGGAGAATTTCATGTAATTGGAAGAAAATGAGAAAGAAAAAATAAAACTAACACAATGGTTTTATCATGAAAACTATTTTGACCTTGTAGTCCCTTAAAAACCATATTGAACAACACTTGAATATCCCACTGGTCTAATATAAATACTGAATTACAATTGCATAACAAAATTAACTCAAGAAAGTTTAATGAGAGAATAAACTAATACTGAAGCACTTCATAATATCATCAAAGTAAGACTCCAAAGTGCAATAGTAGGAATTCCAATAGTGAAGAAACAGAAATATACTAATAAAAATTTGATAATAAAAATTTGAAAGTATGAAGGAAAAAAAATTTTTAACGTTTTAAATTTTTATTAATGAAATAATTGGAAAAATATTAAATAAGATATTAATAATCTCAAAAGATTAATAGTTAATAATGGCTGTAAAGTGTGGTCTCAACCAGGTGTCCCCAACCTCAGAGCCTGTTCTCTCTCCACATAATGCTGGACTTCTGTAAGCAAGGAACCCATCAGCCCTCCCTATTTTGATAAGCCCAAGATACTGCTGGATCTTTTACTTCATCATTCTCCTTCCAAGTTTACATCATGTACAGAGTTTTGAATTTATATTCTTTGTAAGAGTTTTTCTTACCTTTGAAGTGAAAGCCAAGAACAAAATTTCTGTATTGATAGGTGATACCTGAACACTAACACATACTTAATGAATACACTAATTTCTTGTTTCATGAGAACCTGAGACTCTATTAAACTATTTACCTACATAAATAAGAATTGTTTTCTCCAGAAGTGCAATGTTGATTTAGTATTTATTTGATTATATATGTGATCATTTTAAAATATGACCATTTCAACAAATTCCAGAATAGACATTTTATAATATTCAATGTGTTACCAATTTTTTAAAAGAAGACTAAGAATAGAAGAATCCTTTTCAACATGATGAATGTAATTCAAGTCATGGTTGATATATACTAAAGTGATTTTCATCAAAATCAAAGAACCTTATGAGAAAGTTTTCAGTATCCGTAACTGTTGGACATTGCTCTAAAGTTGTTTGAAATAGGGTATTAAATGAAAATAAAATATCTTTGGTCTCAAATGTACATAGCAGAATAAAATTAACTTAGAATTAATAGAATTATTTCTTTAAAAATTAGTGATTGGTATAAATTTTCTCCCAAAATGTAGGCTTTATTCACCTCACTGATTATTTCTTTTGCTGAGAAGAAGCTTTTTAATTTACATCCATCCCATTTATTGATTTTTATGCTATAGGAGTCTTATTAAGGAAGTTGGGGCCTAATCCTACATGATGGAGATTTGGGCCTACTTTTTCTTATATTAGGTGCAGTATCTTTGGTTTAATTCGTAGGTCTTTTTAAAAATTTTTTTCTATTTTTTATTTTTATTTTTTATTTTTTTTATTGGTTGTTCAAAACATTACAAAGCTCTTGACATATCATAGGTCTTTGATCCACTTTAAGGTTGAGTTTTGTGCATGGTGAGAGATAGGGGTTCAATTTCATTTTGTTGCATATGGATTTCCAGTTTTCCCAGCACCATTTGTTGAAGAGTCTATCTTTTCTCTAATGTATGTTTTTGGCACCTTTGTCTAATATAACTGTAGTTATGTGGGTTTGTCTCTGTGTCCTCTATTCTGAATCATTGGTTACAAGTCTATTTAGTGTCAATACCATGTTGTTTTTGCTACTATTGCTCTGTAGTATAGTTTAAGGTCTGCTATACTGATGCTACCTACTTCACTCTTCTTGCTAAACCAACCTAGATGCCCTTCAGTTGGTGAATGGATTAAAAAATGTGGCATATATACACAATGGATCACTATTCAGCATTAAAAAAGAATAAAATCATGGCATTTTCAGGTAAATGGATGGAGTTGGGGAATATCATACTAAGTGAAGTAAGCCAATCCCAAAAAACTAAAGGCCGAATGTTTTCTCTGATATAAGGATGCTGATCCATTATGGGGTTAGGGGGTAGAGCATGGGAAGATTAGAGGAACTCCAGATAGAGCAAGGGGATGGAGGGAAAGGGAGCGGGTATGTGAGTAGGAAAGATGGTAGAATGACATGGACATCAGACACTAAGTACATGTATGAAGACATGAATGGTGTGACTCCACTTTGTGTACAACCACAGATATGAAAAATTGTGCTCTATATGTGTAATGTGAATTGTAATGCATTCTGCTGTCATACCTAACAAATTAAAATTTAAAAATGCAAAAAATTTAAAAAATTAGTTGTTAGATGTCAAATCATTAATTAAAAGAATTATATATCTTCATAAGAAGTTTAAAAACCTATTCTAAGAAAACATATAAGTTGCCATGCATGGTGGCTATAATTCCAGCAGCTCCAGAAAGCTGAGACACCAGGGTTGAGAGTTCAAAGCCAGCTCAGCAACTTAACAAGGCCCTAAACAACTCAGTGAGACCCTGTCTGGCAAACTATAAACTTTGAAATGTAAAGATCTTTAGCGAATCAATAAGAAAAATTCTTATCTTGCATATCACGGATAACAAATTATTTCAAAATTTAGTGTTTTAAAAATAATCATAATTTATGTCTCACAAATTTGGCAGGTCTTAAATTTGTGAAGGCTCATCTGGGCAGTTCTATGGGGGGATCTTTCATGAGGTTTCCCTCAAATATTACAGTCACCTCGGTAGCGACTTGACTGGAGGGTCTGTGTCAGGGCTGGTTTTCCCATGCTGCTGTTGGTGGGAGGTCTCATCTCCTCTCCTTCGGAACTTCTTCACATATCAGCCGTGAGTCTTCATGGTGTGATGGTTGGGTTTCTCCAGAGCAAGGGATTTAAGAGAACAAGACACATAATGTTTTTATGACCTAGTCTTGGAAGCCTCACTCTTTTACTTCTACATATTCTATTGATAACGCAGGCCAATCCCAATTTAATGTAGAGGGCAACTAGACATGGGCATAAATATCAGAGAAGTGAGTTCTTGGTCCTTGTTGAAGACTGGCAACCACACATACCAATAGAAAAAGATGGCCGGAGACATTTGTGGATAGTTTATATAAGAATAAATACAAATAATCAATTTTTATTTGAAAAAAAAATCAATCTTGCTATATTCCCAGAGATAGAAAGTAGAATAAGACACCAGATTTTTTTCATACATTTATTTAAAATAGCTAATACAAAATGAAAAACATCAATAATAAAAACCTTTTATGGTAGAAAATCTCTTTTCATCTATTCTGCGCTCTTGAATTTTCTTCTTTAGAAGTAACCCAAGTTACCATCTCCTGGGTTCATTTCTTAAAAAAAAATTCTTTATCTATACAAGCAAATATGTATGTCTGTGCGTGTGTGTGTGTGTGTGTGTGTTCATAAATAGCACCTTCTTATTGTTTTGGCTTTATATCTTGGAGTTTATTTTATATCACTACATATAAAACAAACTAATTTTAATTACTACATAGAAATCATAGCTCAACTTGTTCTTTCCCTGCCATCTCCATCCATTTTCCCACCTCTTTAATGTCACCACCCTGATGTGAGATCTGTGTCTCCAGGGGTGGACATTGTCTCTGATCAACAATGATTGTTTTAGGGAATGCAGACAACCCAGGTTGATTCAATCAAAATGAAGCTCAGGTCTTTTGAGAAATCAGAGATGCTCCCTCTCTCCATGAGATAAAGAAGCACAGGACATCTTGCAGTTGCAAATGGAACCAGATAATAGCTGTGAGGTAACAGCTGTTATGGAAGAAAGATGAGAGAAACTAGGTCTATGGAGACTATGACAGCCAAGTAGTTAAGGCCACCTGAAGTCCATTCTGCCTTTGAATGATCAAGCTATCAATGTATTTTCTTATATTTTAAGCCACTTTGAATTAAATTTATAAATTTCAACATAAAGGGTTCTATTGGTCCACTAGTCTCTGGTATAGCTATACCCTATTTATACAACCAGCCTCCTAAAGATGGTTGAGTTACTTACAACGTTTTGCTATTACAAATAAGGTGGTCATGAATATTTCTGTAACACAACTTTGAGAATAAGCATTCATATATCTGGAAGAATCATTCCTAGAAGTTAAATTGTCATCAAAAGGGAAATGATTTTAAATTTTAGCAAGACTTCTAAAATTTCACTGCATGGAGTTTGAAGTAATTTTTATATACATACAATAAAAAATATAAGAATGTGTGTTTCCCAAACAGTCATTAACACAGGGCTATCAAAGCTTCTGACAAACAAAGATTTTGTTTCCAGGAGTAACATTTAGCACTGGTAAAAACATAATAGGCTATGTCCCCTATATAATTCTGTTAGCAGTGTTAGATTATTTATAACCTTTCTGCAAAGCAATGAGGCAAACTGAACCAGGAGACATAACAAGTTCATTCTTTACAAACAAGATTATTGAATAATTACTTAAAAGAAAACACTGTATTTACAAAGAGAACATGGTAAAATAAATGATGGCATTTCCATAAGTATATTCAGTCATTAAATATAATACTTTTGAAAACAAAATTTAATAAAAGTAATATTGGCTTATGAAACAAGCAATCACTTAAAGTAATATGCTAATTTTGAAAGTGTACACATATGTATATTCACATGTATATATATTTTTCTATATTTGGCATATATGTACATAAAAATATTTATTTATATAGACATATGCTGATGTTACAAGATTTTTGTGTACCAAAATATCAATTCTAGTTTTTTTTTTCCTGGTAGACTTAGCAGTTAATGATTCTTAATTTGTTCTCAATAGTCTTTGACATTTCTAAGATTCCAGGTAATGAACAAGTATTATTTTATAATCAGGAAAATGTTACCTTCTCTTACTATCCCTTGGCTTGGGCTTGACAAGGCATGTGGATTCATAATTAATCAGAAAAAGGGATTATGACTTCTGGTTCATGAAACTTTCAACATGAATGAAAAATGAATACTTTCCATAACATTTCTGAAATGCTGATCTTTCTACTCTAGACACTCAATTTATTAAGTTGTGAGGCAATGAAAATATTCATTACCTATTTCAAATTCCTCTGCCTGGTTCTCATTTAAAATTTTTTTTCTGAAATAATGTAACCAGACCATACAAAATTCCAAGGCAGAGTACACATATAAAGGGAAGTTAACATCCAAAATACCAGGTCAAGCCTGTAAATAGTTTGATATTTAATTGTTTTCATTATGTACCACAGTAATAAGCAAAACAGCTTTTCCTGCAGTAAGAAAATAGATATTTATAAATAATTGGACAAAGAAAGATAATTTGTGATTGTGGTAAATGTCACAAAGGGAGAGAGGAGAGTTAGCATGAGTGAGGAAGCTAAAAGTATGACCTAACTCTAGAGTTAGATACCTGGGACTGATCCCAAGTACCACATACTAACTGTGTGACTCTGAGCAAGTTAATTAATTTCTCTGTACTCAGTTTGCTGATAATGTAAAATGGAAATTTTGAAGGTATCTATTTCCTAGGATTACTATGAATATTAATTGTGTCATTTTAAAAGATGCTAGTATTATTTGACACGTGGTAACCAAAAGTCAAATGTGTTACGAACAAACAGAATGAGGTATTAGAGGCATTTAACAGAGAGATGTGACTGGGATGGTCAGAGAAGCCTTTCCTGTGTCATAGGTGGTTGAAAGATAAGCACTACCTACGTGAAAATCACAGGCCAAAGTGGAACATGCAGAAAAGTGAGGACACGTGTGGCCACATTAAATGTTTGGGTTTTATTTTATTAAATTGTTCTATGGAAGGAGTGACTAAGGACCAGGGGAACACTGTTTGCAGAGTATAGAAAAGACTAGAAGAGTAAAAATGGGAGGGAACAAGAGAGGATCATAGCTTCCTTTAAGAAGCTATCACAATAATCTAGGTGACAGAAAAGGTCGTTTCAACAAACAGAGCAGCAGCAAGATGGGGGCGAATTTCAAAAATACTGGGCAGAAAAGAGCTAACCTGGGTGGTAGATCAGATACTGGAAATGAGAGAGAAGGAAACGTTAAGCTTA